>NC_057794.1:553685707-553734617 GCF_018294505.1 Triticum aestivum | reverse complement strand
CATGGAAACGGTAGTCGTGGACGGACTTGTAGTTGGACGGAGTTGAAGACATTGCGCAATCCAAGTACTCCAAGGTGTCGCCGGAGTGGTATACATGCAATAAGAGTAAACACGAATGACACTCGGAAATACAATGGTTAACGCACACAAGGTGTCCATCAAATAAACATGAGTTCGTCCAATGGAATTGTTCATGAAGATGCATGATATGCTTATCCAAATGATGTAAAATGACATGTAAAGCATTCATGGGAGCAAAATCATTCATTGTGCACACAAATGTATTGTGGATGTGATCAATGCAACCACGGTGCAAAATGATGTCATAGTGAGACGGTTTATCAATAGCATGAATATGGTAATGAATGCTCAATGTGATGTGATCATGCAATTGATGGTAGGCAATAAGATCATGAAGTATGAATATGCCACCAAGGTATATCACAACAAATTTGCTAATGAAATGCACAAGCTCATATATCATGGATGACATGGGAATACAAGATGCAACAAGGCAATCATGATGTGTGTCAATCAATGCATAAGATGCAAATTTGTCATGTGTATGATATGTCCATCGAGCATGACATGTGTGAACACAATCAACAAATATGGAGGTGTTGGTATACCAATGCTCGATGGTCGTGGCATGAGTGGAGGTTTGAAGGTGCATCCAATAAATCCGAGCGCTCCTCAACTTGAAGGTCCATGGGTTTCATCTCCAATGTCGGTCCTCCATCCAATAGATGTAACATGTAGACAAGAAGAAGGAAACAACAATGAAAAAGTGACCCATCCAATATGCATATTTGAGGATGGCTCAAAGGGAAGGAGTTCACCTTTAGGAGATTCTCGCAAATGTTGGTGTTGCACATCGTGTATGCCTTCACATGACCAAATTGTGTCATGACGGTATCGCCTTGTGAATCCTTCAACATGAAAGAACATGACAAACACTCGGAAAAACAAATGAGGTTAGCGGAAAACCTATCATTCATGCGGTAAAATACCCAACAAGTGTATGCATCATGCTCATCATAAGAAAGGATAAGGGAGCATTTCATAGTATGGAGGCATATGACGCGAGAACAACCAAATACAATAGGCGTAATCAAGCAAGCATGCATCACAAGTAAGGTGTCCAAGTCTCCACGATCAATAAGCATAGGTGCAACAATTGGAGGCAAGCGACAATAAACAAAATATATCATGTGAGAGGCATGAACATATACGTCATCAACTCAAGAAAGCAAGTAAGAATGGAACATGGGTGATGCGACAAAGCAAGCAATCATGTGAATCAAGATAAGCAATCTAGTAGTGCGAAGATGCAACGTACTAGAAGGAATCATGTCAAGTATGTCATGTGTGCAAATAGTGGTCATGAATAATGCACAAGACATATCACAAGCATGAAAGCAAGATATGAAAAAAATAGCATCAATAGCATGAGGCACATGATAAACATGACAATAGCAACAAGGATCTCTACCAAGCATGCAAATACACATAGGAGTAGAATAATGGTGAATCATGGGTAGATGCAAGCAAGGGTCAAAATTGCATGGCAAAGATATAGAAGTAAGCATAGCATGCAAAGTGAACACGGGAAAATGAGCATGAAGCGACAAGCGGTATATAACACATAACCGTGTGAGAGCCAAGTGAGAGAGATGCGCGTAGGCGTTGCGCGAAGAGAACGGTGGGAAGGATACTTCATGGGATCCCAAGTCGTCTTTGCTCTCAAGAGCTCGTTTCGTCAACTCTTGGAATTGAGAGGTTGACGAGTATACGTGAGTACCTACATAAAACAAGGACAAAAGAAAAATTGTGTGTGCGTTGTAGATGTACACATCATCTATCATGATGCGCACGTACTTGTGTTGGTTAGCACAAAATATCCAATGCTCAAATAAATGAGATGCATAATATAGAAACATGTCATCCATCATGAGAGGTTTGTTGTTATGTATAGCATAATGGAGACTCAAATTGTGTAATGCATCACAAGAAATATGTAGAGCGTTGTTGTTCATGGAATGCATATGGTGCAAGCAAATATAGGAATCATGCAATGTATGGAATGCGTCAAAATCTCCTAATACGCATGAGGAAACTATGGGGGTCTCCGCATGATCATTAGTGAAAACATCACACGAAGAATATTGACAACATCCAAAACAAAGCATATGTGGAACATTGTGATCATGGCATGGCATAGTAGATGAATTGCGCAAATCATGTAAAGGAAGCATGGCAATATCATCACAAGAAAAACAAAAGCCAATGACCATCATCTCGTCATCTATGATGTAAGTGCAAATGAGATTTATGTGAATGGGGCATGCATAGTCACTATGTTGAGATTGAAATGATGCAATATGGGATATCTCACTCATAGCATATGACAAGTTCAAAGGATTGGCAAACATGATGTGACCAATAGAATTTTCACATGATATCCTATGGAGCATAGCATCACAACTAGGCAAATCAACATGCTCATCATCATATTTATCATAAATAGATGAGTCATGACATGAAGAAGCTGCACTAGCATGAAGCATGGGTATAGGTGTGTCAACAGCATGCAAGCAATCATTCGTGAAATAGTCCACTAGTGGGACAAGAGAAGCAACATCACCTATGTTACCTTTGGAGCATCGCTCATGTGTTGTAGGTGAGGTGTCAAAGACCGAGTCGTGGTCATCTTCATCTTGATGGAACCATGTGGGGGGTGCATCATTGTCCACCATGGCCATCGTCATCTCCATTGGAGGTATGGACTTGTCGAGGATAGGCGCGTCGTCATGTAGGAGACCTAGCACCAAAGAAGAAAACACACTAGGAGTAGAGGTTAAGTAGTTAGAAATCAAAGTGGCCTCACATTCCGTGTCAACTACCTCGCTCACTAAGTCTTGTGGCTCACTCACTCCCTCTCGGATGCTCTCACTCATATGGTTAGTGGAGTCACTCAAATGGCTCTCAACCTCACATAGGATGTGTGGCATGCTCTCAAGTGTGGGGCTAGTGGTGTCACACTCATCCTCTCATAGGAAATGCTCTCAATGTCACGTGTGGTGGAGTCACTCATGTCACTCATGTGGTGGTGGCTCTCCTCACATGGCAATTGGGGCATCTCGTCACATGTCGTTGTCGGAGAGATGTCGGTGCAAATGTCTCCATGCTCAATCATGTCGTGGTCGTAGCCGTGGATGAAGGCCAAAGATGGCACATCATCACTCTCCTCGAAGACCAAAGATAAGGTCTCATGAGCGGTCTCGTAGCTTGACTCGGAGTATGAGTCCAATATTGGCGTCGTCTTCATGTTGTTGAAGAGGTTCGTGCTCGTCGCCGTGGTCGAAGAGGATGGCCCTTGCTCGACCTTCTTGTCGCCGTCTTGTTTTTGGAGGCCCAAATGATGTGGCACCTCGTAGCTCGTCTCCATGACCGAAGGGAAATTCCCATGCTCGGCCATCTTCCTTGAGGGGCTTCCGAAGATGTAAGTGTCTCCCTCACGCGTAGTTGGTCGCCTTGTAGTTGAAGATGTCGATGTAGGCGAACTCACGGGAAGTAGGAGAAGATGTCGTACGTCCAAAGGCGAAGATGCCTTGATAGCACTTGGCGAAGATGCCGAAGTGGTTGATGTAGCCGTAGCTCCGTCTTGGTGGTGCTCGTCTCGCGGTCTTTTCTTGTGCTCATGAAGTTTGGACTTGGCGTGAAGTAGGGCTTGTTGTGACTTGTAGGAAGGCGCATCTCGAGCATCTTCATGTTGATGGTGGCGTTGTCGCACTTGAGCTTGTAGTAGATGTCGTTCGTCGTCGTCGTGCACATGTTGCTTGGAGGTGACTTGCCCTTCGTGACGAGGTGGATCACGAACGTGATGGTGGTCGCCATGGAGATGTGGACGTGGACGTCTTGCGCTTGTGTCGCTTGGGCGCTCCGAAGAGGATCGATGTGCTTGCCGCCGCCTTGAAGATGACGAAGGGGAAATAGACTTGATCAAGGCTCGAATATCCTCCATCCTTGCATCTTGCTCCTCCTTTTATGCGGAAAGCTTGTTGTCGATGTAGTCCCTTTTCCTCGCTTCGGAGTGACGAATGTCGATGGAGAGGTTCTCGATGCGCTCTCGTAGTCTTGATTGTGCGCCTTGCATTTGTCGTTGTAGATCGAAGATTGACGCTTTGGTGATGTAGTTGTTCACGCTGTCGTTGTTGTGGAAGACCGGAGATGAAATGCCTTGCCTATCCATCACAAGATTCGAGCCAATATGAGTGGAGAAAGAGAAGAACGAATATCAAATGTACCTTGACCGAAGTTGAAAGTGGATCAATGATCACCCCAATATGGACAAGGAAATAGCACAATTGGTACCAATTCTTGTCGGTTTCTCACACCTACACAAGTAAGGCTTATGGTGGAGCTCGGTGAGGATAGTGGCACAAAAATTTAATGTAAAATGTTAGCAAGAGTCAATAATGTTGAAAGAGATTCACAAATTCGCAAGTGTAACAAGTAGACCAATAGCAATATGTGGCACACGGAAACACACACACGGATAGATAAATGGGGTCGTGCAACCAAGGATGAGCACAAAATGTGGAATCCACGGAAAACGCTCGTGTTGCACAACTCAAGAGAGACGCTAGCACGATTGCTCACTAGGCGGATACGACACTTGTGCACAACCTATAAGATGCAAAATGTAACAACTTCTATCCCAAGTATGCTATGTATGTATGGTTCCCGGTGTTTGATCCAAGATGATCGGATATGACAATCTTATGCAATGTGGTGGATGCTATGGCTATTGCTTACAAGCTTCTTTGCTCTTTCTCTTTTGCTTAAAAGCTTATTATTTATATATATATATATATATATATATATATATATATATATATATATATCCACTTTGTGAAATGCACAAACTAAGATAGTAATTGTGTATATGCGGGAACAAACATGAGGCACACGAGATGATATGATACCAATATGATATGGTATGTATGCAATGTATGGTGTAGATCACTAATGTGCACAAGTAACGTTGCCGACAATACTCAAATGGCTAGTCTCGATAGGCAAGTAACGCAAAATGGACTAGGGGTTATCAATGCAATGGCAAGGGAATATACAATGGAGGGATACCACGATACCAAGATGATATGGAGGTTACCGTCCGTGTCGATGATGAGTTGCGGTGATCTTGATGGAGATACCAAGATGATGGAGACTCGTCCCTAAGTAGCCGAAACACCTTAGGAAATGGAAAAACCACAACTCAAAATCACAAGGACAAAAGTCAAATGGTGGTAGCGGAACGCGGTGGTGGTTGCGGAAGCTCAAAGGAATTGTGGAAATGCAATGATGGGTTGTGAAGTACGCAATGCGGAAGTGGAGGGAAGGTGGTGGACTATACACGGTGTCGGAGTTGAAAGCACGGTCCCTAAGTAGCCGAAACACCTTAGGAGACACAACTCACAACACAAACAAAATTGGGTTAAGTTGGGGGGGGGGGGCGGAAGTGTATAGTGGTCAAGCCTATGCGGAAGTGGTGGTGGTGGTTGATGAAGAAGTAACCGTCCCTAAGTAGCCTAGACACCTTAGGAGACTCAAATCACTCCTCAAGAAACCACATATGCGTTGGGGATCAATATGGGTTAGGTTGCGGAAGTCGGTGCCAGTGTAGCGGATGATGTGGTGGAAGCCCTAGGCAAAGATGCCAAAATTGTCAAAATTTGATGGAGTCAAATGGTGATGGTAGTATTTTTGTGGGAAGGGGGATGTCAAGATCTTTCCAACGAGCTAAAGAACGCGAAAATCGGACTCCAGATGAATTAGTTATGGCCGAAACAAAAATCAGCCGAAGTTGATATCTACAGGTAGCGGATGTCCGGAAAAAATGGTCGTCCGGTCGCCGGACGTCCGGATGGGTCAGAAATCCGCTGATTCTACTCGGGTTAGGGGGTTCCGGTCATCCGGTAAGGTCGGACGTCCGGTGGTTCCTGCGGCTCCGGACGTCCGGTAAGGTGACGGTCGTCCGGTGTATCGGGGTCAACTCCAGATCCGAGATTTGGGGCGCGATTTTGGGCGGAATTTGGGGATTTTGGGGTCAAAATTGATGAGATTTCGTGAATGAAAGATGGGGAACCTTGGGGAGATGCTAGATCCACTTGAAACCAAGCAAATCCATGGATCAAAATCAACAAAACATCATCAAACCAACAAATCACAAAAAAAAAATTGGGGCTATTTTTGGTGGAAATTTTCAAATTTAGGACGAAATCAAGCAAAAGAAGGCTAGAAAATGGTGGGGGAGGCTCTGAAATCGTGATCAACGTGGCTCATGATACCAAGATGATGTAGGGTAGGAACCCTAGGGGCCGATCTTTCATGAAAGGGGCGGATCCCGTCCAAGAACGCGAAGAACACGAGGGGAAAACGAGGGAAAACACAAGAGAAAACACGAGAGAATCACTCAACCAACAAGAATAGATCACACATGCGCTAGATCGATGAACACAAAGGTGAGATACAAGATCGAAAGTCAACAACGGACGATACAAAGGTAGCCGGTCTTCTCCGTGAGGAGGTCTTGATGTTCTTCTCCAAAAGGAGGTCTTGAATCCAAGGGGATCTTCTCCGAAGAGGCCGCGGTCTCTCACGAGGAGTAGATCCGATGTGGATGAGCGAAACTCTATCTCTAAGTATGAGCTAAACCAACACTAACCCTCAAATGGTGGAGGTGGAGGAGTATATATAGTCTAGGGCCACGAAGGGATAAGTGAGGGCGAAGGGATACATGGGCTTGGCCCGATACACTGTGCACAGACATGCATCGGACGTCCGACGGGTACCGGACGTCCGGTGGCTCACGAGGGTCCGGTCGTCCGGTACTTGTCGGACGTTCGGCGTTTTGGCTCGGTTGACATGGCGTCGGATTTCCGGAGACGGTCGGACGTCCGGTCGCTAGAGTGTGTCGAACGTCCGGGACTTGTCGGACGTCCGCTCGTTTGGCTCGGGTGCGGGATTGTCGGTCGTCCGGTTAGGGCCGGTCGTCCGGTGGGTCTTCAGGTGTTGGACGTCCGGTCCCGACCGGTCGTCCGATGGCTGGAGCTTCTTCTGTAGCTCTTCTTCTCGTTCCTCCCGCTTGGTGTCCTCGCCTTCTTGTCCATGGTCTTCCTCTTGGTTCCTGGTCATGCATAGCACAGATGTTTGAAGTAGTAGCCATGTCTCACGTATGGAAAGTGATGGTTCGAAGAGGAGCGAGTTCACCTTGTGTCCAATGGTGTATAGATGAGGTCTCGTCTTATGTTCTCTTAGGGCTTGGAGAGTAGTCGGAGTGTACATGGGGATGAACGTGGGATGCTCCGCATCATTACTCTCAATGAAGAGACCATGGATGACCGTTTTGTTGTGGTTCCTCCAAGCAACCTGCACCTGCATTTCGCTGACCTGCTAGAGAGCATGGATGGAGTGGACGTGACCTTTCATGTCGCCGGACGGATGTTCTCGGCCCATAGGCTCATTCTCGCCGCGAGGTCACCTGTTTTCAGGGCGGAGCTCCTTGGAGCCATGAAGGAGAAAGCCGGCGGTCCAATTGAAATCCATGACATGGAAGCTAATGTGTTCAAGTGTTTGCTCCATTTCATATACACCGACTCACTGCCTGATCTTCAAATGGCTAGCAACCAAGGTGAAGCACATCTAGATGTGATGATGGCTAGCCACCTACTCGTGGCAGCAGACAGGTACAATATCGAGAGGCTGAAACTGATATGCAAGCACAAGTTATGCAGCCACATTGATGCCGACATGGCGGCGACCAGTTTGGCGTTAGCTGAGCAGCATTGCTGCAATGGACTCAAGGAAGCCTGTCTACAGTTCCTTGCTTCTCCTTCCAATTTGGAGGCGGTGATGACAAGTGATGGCTACAAGCATCTCAAAAGCAGTTGCCCATCTGCCCTAAAGGAGTTGATTGCTAGGCTCCTGCCGCCTAACATGAAAGCTGCCAAGGATATTGTCATGGCACTTTAGTAGTGTCACGCATGATGACCACATCTAAATTAATTATCTATGCACGTCTCAGATTAGTTTTCTACTCCCTCCGTTTCCAAATATAAGTCTTTCTAGAGATTTCAACAAGTGACTACATACGAAGTAAAATGAGTGAATCTACACTCTAAAATATGTCTACATACATCCGTATGTCGTAGTCCATTTAAAATGCCTAAAAAGACTTATATTTAGGAACGGAGGGAGTATATATGGTTGGATGTGTGCCTTAGTAGAAGAAAAAGAAAAACCTGCTATCTATGTTTGTTGTTGACTCTGCAGTTTCATGTTCTGTGCGGTCTGTATCGAACTCTAATTTCTCTTCTAGGGCTTAAATGAAATTGAACGCCGTGCATGTGGCCACTTTGTTCGAAAGAGAACTATCTATTTACATCCATATTGCAAGTAGAATGAGATTGATTGGGTGACCCCTATGTTTTCTTTATGCTGAAATGCATGAATGTCAAAAGAGGGATTTCTGCTTGGTTCAGTTTTGTTATGTTCTGCAAGGGCTTACTCTATGTGGAGTTTTACTTTGCCTGATCTCATATATAGAGATTGCACTCCTCTAGTTCTGCTTCCCTATTTCATTTTTCCTGGGAGTTCTTCCCTAGTTAAAAGGTTTCAGCCTTTGTCTATGCTGTTTCTTTTGGACTGCCCCTCGTTGTAGAAGATAACAAGTGCACTCTATATAATTCCATGTAGAGTAACTGTTTGTCCTGGCTTCCGACTGAAGAAGCGAAGATATCCCTCTTCTGTTTTTGTTTCTCCTTTTATTTCCATGTTCAGTGTGACTTGGCCAAAATTTGGATGGGCTGAAATAATCTTGCTTGGTTAATGAACTATTGGCTCGCCTTTGGTTGATTGTGATTCCAAGCACAGAGTTCTTGTGTTATTACTGCAAGCATATTGTTCAGACATACTGGAATGCATGCTATTGGACTGAATCTGAGCATGAACACTTCTTTTTTCTTTTGAACTTAAAAAACAATAGATCGTGCAGCCCAAGTTGTTTATCTGGCTACTTTTTTTAAAAATAATTCACTTTTTGTTTAATTTTCATAAATATTACACAGAATACAACATTTTTAAAAATAATACGCAGTCGGCCCGCTACTGGCCGACTGGGCCTAGTCAGCCCATAGCAGGCCGACTGGGCCTAGTCAGCCAACAGCTGATCCATCTGCCACGTGCCACCCGCCTATTCGCCAGGCCATGTAGCGAGGGGAGCTGTTGGCGCGGTCTGTTACGAGGCGCCCACCACGGCTGGCTCCTTCTCCTCTCTCGACACGCAACAGTTCCTTCTCTCTGTTCTTTCTTTCTCCTCTTTCTTGCAAGAAATGCCTCCAGCCTCCAATTTGTATACCAAAATGGGCCGGTTTTTTGCAGATTTAACATCGTGAATGGGTTGTACGTAGTTGGGGAGCCAAGGAAGATCTCGATCTCAACCTCTACCAGACCCATGCCTGATCCCTCTGTCGGGTCCAACCTATACCCACGCACGACCCTACGTCCCTACCCGTGGTCTGAACTTAGACCCACGCCCGAACCCATCAGGCGACCCGACCGCATCTGGCACCCATTGGGTCTGACAAAATTAATTTTTTCTTTTAAAGAAGACATAGACGTTGTATTGTGCATGCATCGTTCACTCCTAGCGACATGAAACCAGCGGTCTCCATTTTATAGACGGAGCTCCCTCACCCATGCTCTCGAACAGGCGAGGTGGGACTAAAGGTTCAGCCTCTCCTTTATTTGCTGGACATGTGCACGCTACACAGGCTTCATCTTATATGGGCTGAATGTATATGTGCAGCGCTCTGTGCATGGGCCACTTGCTGAAGGTGAAAATGGGCCATACCAAACGTGTGAATAACATACAGAATAGGCCCGATGATGGCTGTGGTCGTAATGATTGTGCCTTGCTCTGTTTGTGTGACTGCTGCAGTGTATTTAGATTAAAAAGAAAAATATAACAGGAAACAAATAGTTTATTAATTATTTATATTAATCGGGTGACCCATCGGGTAACCCACGGGCACAAACTTAAACCCATACCCTACCCGTGACTAATCGGGTTACCCATGGGTAAGACTCATGGGCGAGGTCGACAATCCATACCCTACCCATTCGGGTCGGGTGCCCATGGGCGCACGAACCCATGGTCGGATTGCCGGGTTGACCTCGATCTAATGATGGAGTAGCTCGTGGTGGTTGCGGTGAGCATTTTGTTGGAGCATTTTTTAGCACATTGGTGGAGGTTGTGGCGGCAGTGGAGGTAGAGGTAGTGGTGGTGAAGTGGGGGCAGTGTGGTGGTGGTGGTGGAGGTGAAGTTCCGGCAGTTTGGTGGAGTTTCCGGCTCCGGTTCCGGTGATTGAAGGCCACCGTTCGTCGTTCGCTCACATGCTTCAAGGGTATATTTCAACACTCATTTTATTTTTCGTAGTTGCTCTGGTAGTGTTTGATAATATGTTTTGATGTGAAATAAATTAGGTGTGTGATTGTTGTTATTTGCTCCGGTAGTATCCGTAAATATATTTAGATGTCAACTATTTAGTTGTGTGAAAATTTGATGTTGCTCCGGTAATATTCCGTACTATATGTGGATGTCAAAAATTTAGGTGTCAGTATTTGGAGTTGCTCCGGTAATATCCATAATATATGTAGATGTCAAATATTTAAATATTTCAATATGTGTAGTTGCTCGGCAAATTTTCGTGCTATATTTGTAGGTATGTGAATATTTTTAGTTGCTCTGTTAATATTCCGTAATATATATACATGTCAAATATTTAGTACTGGGGATATTTTAAGTTGTTTCATAATACTTGTCTGTCGTTGAAAAAAAAAATAGGTGAGCAGAGATGTCCGATGTGGTGAAGTTCATATTTTACTACGGTCCTGGCATTGTCCAAACAACTGAGATGGGAGCTGATATGAGTAAATTTACTCACATAGAGGTGCCAATGAGTGTACCTCAAACATGGTCTGTCATTCAGTTAAAAGAATGGATTACATCAAGTTTAGATACTGAAACACACACCGTCGGAGTTCATGCATTATGGACACGGTCAAGTTCAATAATTTACTTTTATTTGAGGCCAATAGAGCGAGACTCCAAGTGGGTAAGGTGGTTACAAGGTTGTGAATGCAGAGGATGCAATCCTGTTGCCTTAGTGCTTCCTGTCGTGAAGGAGGTCAATGCACATGAAGGCGAGGGTGGCTACGATCTTGGGCAGAGTAGTGGAGGGAGGCAGTTATCAATGTCAAATGCTGGAGATGATGGTTACGAACTGAAAGAAATATGCCCTAGAGGCAATAATGAAGTTGTTATTTTATATTTCCTTATATCATGATAAATGTTTATTATTCATGCTAGAATTGTATTAACCGAAAACTTGATACATGTGTGGATACGTAGACAAAACACCGTGTCCCTAGTAAGCTTCTACTAGACTAGCTCGTTAATCAAAGATGGTTAAGTTTCCTAACCATAGACATGTGTTGTCATTTGATAAACGGGATCACATCATTAGGAGAATGATGTGATGGACAAGACCCATCCGTTAGCTTAGCATATTGATCGTTCAGTTTTATTGCTATTGCTTTCTTCATGTCAAATACATATTCCTTTGACCATTAGATTATGCAACTCCCGGCTTCTATTGCATCTGAGGGGGACATGTTGTCCTTGTATCCATTCGTTGATGAAATCAGTGTGTTTGAGGGGAACTCATGTAAAGGTTGAGGGGAACTCATGTAAAGGCATGAGCGTGTTGTCTTGTCTAATATTCGGTGATATTATTGTCGATTCAACCACACATCCTATCCATTTATATTAGTGTCACGACGGCAAACGTATTGTACTGGTCACAGTTCAGGTACGGGACTGTCTGGGTTCTCCGTTGGGAACGACACTTGTTCGTAAGCGTGTCGATGACGGATCCGTAGGAGCGATCGACACTAGTAAGTCCCGTGGTCGATTCTTGGGGGATTAAAGAGCTCTGCTCTTCTAGAACCTTTATGGTTCTAGTTGAGTCTGTCGATATCGGAGTACCCCTCTTAAGATCATAAAAGTATGAAATTTCCCCCATGTGACTTCGGGGTTGGGAAGCTTGCGGTCATATGTGATGCCAATATTTTCCTTGTATGTTTCCACTAAATCTGACTATGTCATTCATTTTGCTCATTCCCTTTGAAACATGTTCAAATAATTATTACATTGTTCAGTTCATCTATCGATCTGCATCGTCATACTATTCTCCTTGTTGAATAGTGAAGTATCTGCTTGCTAAGTATGATTTGTCGTATTTGCCTTGCTTCCTCTATTTTTTAGATGTAGACGATGTAACTTAAGTATACCCGGAAGAGGTCATTCAAGAACAGGCTGGACCAGTGGGTGGAAAACGATTAGAGAATTTAATGAATTTTGGACATTTGTAAACGGAAATGAATTTGTATAGTCAATATATGAGTTTTTGTAATCAACTGATGGTTTATGCCTGCTTAATCATGCCTTATGTGACTATAGGCCTTTTGGTCTATAGACGTGTGGCGGCTGTCTCACTTAGGCCTGGTCTCGGGGCGTGACACCATGTTTCCAGCCTTCACCGGCTAAACTCGGCCAACATTGCGTTCATCCAAAAAATATGGGGCGGGCGACATCTCAGACTTTCGGCCCATTAATCTCATCCATGCGGTTGCTAAGATCATCATGATGATGATGGCAACTCATCTTGCCCCCACATGTTAGCGCTCGTCTCCAACACGCAAAGTGCATTTATCAAGAAAAGAAGCATTCATGATAATTTTATGTATGCTTGCAACTTGGCATATCGTCTTCATCGAAACAAATCTTCAACCTTGCCCTTCAAGTTAGATATTAAAAAAGCTTTTGACTCGGGCAGATGGGACTACTTGACGGACCTACTGAGACATCATCACTTTCCAAGCCGATTCAGAGATTAGATTTCCATTCTCCTTTCCACGGCCTCATATAGATTTCTCCTCAATGGTGTTGCAAGCGACCCAATCAAGTATGGTTGTGGTCTTCGATAGGAGAATCCGCTTTCCCCCTACCTTTTGTGCTTGCCATTGAATCGCTCCACCACATCCTCGCCAAGGCTACAAAACAGGGCAAGCTACACTCGAGGCCACCCCATTCAGGCATCTCTGTATGCAGATGATGCGGTCATTTTTTTTTTGCACCAATCAAGGAGGATATCCATTTCCTGGCATCCACTCTCAGCTCCGTTGGTGATGTTACTGATTTAGTCACCAACTGCAACAAAAGCCTTGTGGCACCCATTCGATGTGCCACCATCAACCTTGACTACATTCTCTAGGCCTTCCCCACGGTCAAGATCTCATTCCGAATGCAATAACTTAGCCTTCTATTGTCAATTAAGAGACTCAAGCGCATTCACTTTCTGTTTTTGCAGGATAAGGTGGCTGCCAAACTCCCCCTGGTCGGCCATGCATGTGGCAAAGCCAGGGCGCATTGTCTTGGTCAAAGTGGTCATCATGGCCATTGCAATATACCAAATCACACCTCTTGACCTCTTGGTTGAAGTTACGAAAAAGATTGAAAGTCTGAGACAAATGTAAGGCAGAGGATGTGATTCGGTGACGGGAGGCAAATGTAAAGTTAACTGGAACCTTGTCTGCAAGCCCAAGATCTATGGTGGGGGGGAGGGGGTTGCGTATGTTAGACCTTAAAAAGTTTGCTTCTACTCTACGTCGTTGTTCGCTTTGGTTCGAGTGGGCTGACCCGTCAAAAACGTGCGCTGGGATGGGGACATCCTGTTCTGAGGGTGATAAGGATCTTTTTGTGGCGGCCACAAGGGTGTGCATCAGCGATGGTAAGACGGTGAAATTCTAGGAATCCTCTTGGTTGAATGGTATTTGGCCCAGAGACATCACACCTAAGATTTTTGAGATATCAGAAAGGAAGGCGTGTGTGGTTAGCAAGTCACTGGACAATACTTGGATTCACCAGATTGATTAACACCCAGGACTCACCTTGACACATATCCAACAGTTTGCTAAACTCTAGGAGATGATTGCAAGTGTAAATCTCAGACATGATAGGAAGGATACTATTTCATGGAAATCCACTACCAGTGGGGAGTAGTTCATGTGACGGTGTACTTGGCGCAATTTGCGGGCCTCACCTACAGCCCCAACACTGCCATGATTTGGAAGATGTGGGCCCCTCTCAGAAGTGCAAATTTTACGCCTGGTTAATTCCTCAGAACCGAGTTTGGGCGGCTGATCGACTGACGCGAAGTGGTTGACCTAATTGTCCCCTTTTCCGTCTCTGCAAACAAGTGCAACAGTCGGCTCACCTGTTATTTAAGTGTTGGTTCTCTGTTCGAGTTTGGAACGAGATCACCGCCTAGCTTGGCATTCACGACTACACGCCAATGTCTTGGCAGAATGAGGATTCGGTTTGAACTTGGTGGATCAAGGCGGTGGGCGCGGGAGACCAACACAAGAAGGCCCTTGCTTCGGTTATGATGCTCGTCTCCTAGGAAATCTGGAAGGAACGAAATGCAAGCGTTTTTCGCAACATGGCTACTCCGACAACGATTGTCGTCAGCAAAATCGAGGAGGAAGCCCGCCTCTGGGAGCTTGCTGGAGGCAAGCATTTGATTCTTCTTATGTCGCTAGAGTCGAACTTTACTTTTTGCCGCTTTACGACTTATGTCTAAACCTTCTTCTTAATTAATAAAAATGGCAAATCTTTTGCCTTGTTTCAAAAAAAAAAAAAAGTCCTCACCACACTGTAACCATCCAATCCACCAGAAATGTCCAGCTAATCTGTAAACTCTCCTTTATTAGCTCTCCACCATAGGAACATAACATTCAAATAATAACCTTGGAGCTCTTAGATGAAACAAATTCACCTCAAACATTTGTTAATAGAAATGGTCTGGTCTTCCCTTGTGAACAACGCGTAGGAATACATGCATGCATATATCAAGTAAATGCACCAGAAGCAGCCGCAGCAGCATACTATATACGCATGCACAGTATGCACCACACATAGTGCACGCACGTACGTATAATTTGCTGCTCCCTCGGTCCTACGGAGTCTTGATCAGTGCACTTCCGCATCACAGCGTGCTGTCCACGTAATAATCACACAATGTGAAGCGCGGCGAGCGAGGCCACCAGCATCAGCAGCCGCGGGAGATTCCGCAAGGAGACAGAGCCTGCAAAATACGCACGCAGCGCCGTTAGTTAGCTGTGAGCAGTCCATTTTCCTCCGTTATTTATGCCGGCCGGAGACTCGGTGTAAGGCTGTGTGTGCACGCGCGCAGGGGCGGAGCCAGGGGGGACGAGCAGGGGCCTGGCCCCCCCCAACAATCAACAATTTTAGTAGGAGCAATGAGTAATTACCAACGAGATTCGATCAATATACGTACTCGGGCCCCCCCTATACTCCAATCCTGGCTCCGCCACTGCACGCGCGTGTATACGATGGTGATCTGATCTCGACGGAATAATGGAGAATCGGATGGAACCTAGTGAGGTTGCATTGCCTTTGGTAATGGAGGCAGGGGCCGGTGCAGATGAATTGTGATCATTACCAGTTGGGGCCATTGACGGAGGCGGCGGGGAGCCCGTTGACGGAGCCGATGGAGGCGGCGGAACCGCGCATCCGTTGTCGCCGACGGCACCTACAAGATCAAGGGAAAAGGTCTCAGGCTAAGCAAAATAGCAAGAAGAAGATGACGATGAAGAAGAAAAGTTGGCGGGATCTTACAGTTGGTGCAAAAGAAGGAAGGGTCGTTGCGCGCGTTGGGTGTGCCCGGGTTGCACTGGCAGTGGAAGTAAGGGGAGCTGTCTTGCTTGACGCACGTGCCCTCCGGGCCACAGTCGACGACTAAGCAGGCTGGCACGAAGAAACGGGGGAGATCAGTCAAAGCATTGCTAGAAGAAAAACAGTCGAGCATGCATGCAGTACGTAAATCATGGTTTGAATTCCGAGAGTTTACGGTCAGTTGTGAAATTCTTTCCAAACGGCAGCCCCGGCTTCGGCTTGGGCGTGTGGCAGCTAGGAGCCGAGGGACCTGCAAACAAAGGCCAGAGACGTGGGTTTTCCCACGAGATGCATAACAGAAAAAGCGAAAGTACCTTTTTCCACCCAGGAGCAAATGCTCGAACAGTAAAGTCAAGAAAATAGAAAAAAAATTCAAAAAAATCTGTTTTTTTTCGTGACATACTTTCACAAATGTTTGCTGTGTATGCAAAATTTGTCACGAAATAACTTTGGTGGAAGTCGTGCCAAAAAAATTCAGAGCTCAAAAATGCTTTTGTAAGTAACATTTTCAGAGCATCAACTTTGTTTTTTTTACCACGCCTTCTACCAATGTGATTTTGCGGTGAAATTTTGCATCCGCAACAAACATTTATGAAAGTATGCCACAAAAAAATTTCAGAATTTTTTAATTTTTTTCAATGTTACTGTTCACACCAGGAGCATTTGCTCCTGGGTGTAGAAACTCCATGTCCGCTCAAAAAACTGTACTGTACTACATATAGCATATGGTTGCTTGGCTTACAGAGAGGGAAGTTGCAGGGCGTGATTGGCTGGAGGAGGTCGAGGCGCAACCACCCTGGGCTGCAGTCGCACTCGTAGCCGTCGGGGGTGGGCAGGATGGGCACCTTGCAGGTGCCCATGCCGCAGCTTATTCCGTCGCACGCTGACGCCGTGTCTCCTGCAATACAAATTTAACAGCGAGCCTACCTCAGCGCTCAGCACACAGCTTGCAACCAACTGACTGAGCAAGTGCATGGCCGTCGAACAGGACTGACCGACGACGACGGCGGCGGCACAGGCCACGGCCAGCAGCGCCACGAGCAGCACGCCGGCCATCTTCTTTCTACTTGTCTGGCGCTAGTAGCTAGGATTCTCTTTCTTTTCTGGGGAATGGTGCAACATGTAGGACGCAATTTGTACAGGTTTCAGGGGAGGGGGCGGGCCGGGCAAAGCGGGGCGACAGCTTCGTGTGTGCTATTGCTTGTTCGGGGTCATAGGTTTCATCGCCTGTGCCAACCTATCCGTGTAGGGTTTCCCGTGTCTTCACGACATTTTCTCTTCTTTTTTTTCTTTGTTTGAGTTGAGGCCTTGTCGTTTTTGGACACGAGAGAGATGGTCCAGTCTTTTGTTTCTCTCTAGCAGCTCATCATACGTGAGTGAGAAGCAACGACGTAGCAAATACTCCCTTCATAGTTAGCTAGCTAACAAAATTTGCGGTCCTAGCCAAGGGGGGAGAGGAGTTGGTGGTAGAGGTGACCGAGGAGGAAGAACGACACCACTTGGTGGTCGAGGAAGGGGGGTGGTACTGTGAGCGATGACATGGAGGATGTTAATGACCTATCGGCGGGGGATGATGGCAAAAGTGCCCATAAAAGGCTGATCAAAGATGATGGCATGATTAATGTTCGAGGGCAGACGTTTCCAAACCTTGCAGGGAAAGTTTCTAACATTGTGTTGCTCCTAGAGAATGGGGTTTTGGTAGGGGAACAAGGATCTGCACCCCCTAATTCTACTCCGGGCAAGGTACCCATTGTTAAGAAGGCAGGGACATGACGGGCTTGTGGAAGACACTGGTATGACAACCGAGGCGGCTTCCAGGATGGAGGACCGCCGGTCCCAATGAATTTAATTAGTTGGAACTGTTGGGGAGGGAGGAATTCTCGGACAGTTTGTGAACTTACGACTATGGTACTGTCGCATTCCCCCACACTTTTGTTCTTGCGTGAAACCAGGCAAAAGGAAACCAAGATGAGAAGAATCCATGGCCGACTGGGACTTAAAAGGGTTTGCGGGTGTGGATAGCAAATGATATGAGTGGAGGTTTATCTTTGTATTGACTTGAGTCTTGCATTGTGAATATAATTGATAAAGAGGAGTAGTATATAGATGCAACTATCCAACTACATGACGGAGCCGAGCAGTGGAGGGTAACCTGTGTACATGGTGAGCCGCATGTTGAAATTTGTCACCTCATGTGGACAAAACTCCTTAATTGAGAGGAATCAGTGACATTCCATGGCTTGTAGTAGGAGACTAAAACGAAGCTCTTTGGGGCTTTGAACACATGTCAGCTACACCGAGGGGAGAACCACAAATGATAGCATTTTGAGACACTTTGGAGACTTGTGGGTTGATTGATGGCTTTGTTGGTACATCATTCACATACGATAACCAAAGAAGTGGACATGGTAATGTTTGTTTTCGTCTTGATCGAGCAGTGGCTACTAATGCATGGCACAACATGTTGCCTTTGGTTCTGTTTTGCATGTTCCTTCACCTTGTTCAGATCATGTGGCTGTGGTAGTCAAGGGAGCTCCGGACCCAGGTCCGGTAAAGGCAAAATCACGAAGTTACGAGCTCTTGTGGCAGAGAGACAAGGGGCTACCTGATGTAACTAAAGAATCTTGGGATTCTGTTGGGTCGGTGGGCAACATGGCCGAGCTGCAGAACGCCTTTAGCAAAACTATGTCGACCCTCAAATCTTGGAGTATGAAGTTTGGCAACGTTACACTAGAACTGGCTAAGTCTAGGACTCAACTAGAAGACCTAATGGGCATGAACGCGGACAGGCAAGATATCCGTAGAGCGACGGACAGGATGAACGAGTTGTTGTACCGAGAGGAGATGATGTGGTTGCAGCGATCTAGAATTACATGGCTTAAGGAAGGAGATAGAATACAAAAAAAATGAGAACAAGGTTGTTTGGAGGGCAAGGAAAATAAGATAAGGAGCTTACATATAGCATTGGGACAGTTTTGTCAGCAATGGGAAAGGTAGCAAACAACTACTTTCATAATATCTTCTCAGCTGATCCTACTCTTGATGCATCTCCTATTTTGGACTTAATTGAGCCACGGGTTTCTGTTGTGGATAATGTTAAACTTTGTGCGCCATTTTTTGACAAGGAAATTTCGGATGCCCTCTTTCAAATTGGTCCTCTAAAAGCCCCGGGGTCCGGATGGCTTCCCAGCCCATTTTTTCCAGCATAATTGGGGAGTTTTGAAGGACAATGTTCTGGCTGCGGTCAAGGAGTTCTTTCGGGCTGGTATTATGCCAAAAGGTGTGAACTATACTTCTATTGTTCTGATTCCTAAGGGTTCTAACCCTCTCAGAATGTCTGATTATGGGCCCATAAGCTTATGTAATGTTGTAAGGTGATATCGAAAGGTTTACTTAATCGGTTAAGGCCTTTGATGGATGGTATAATTTCTCCAGAACAAAGTGCTTTCATTTCAGGGAGGATGATCACTGATAATGCATTAGTCACCTTTGAGTGTATGCATTATATTAAATAGGAAAAAGATCCTTCTAAGAGTTCCTACGCTTATAATGCACTCGCCCAATGATAACGTGTTGCCAGTGTCATTTACCTTGGTGCCTTCCGAGCACGACGACGACTGGGAGTGGTTCGTGGGCCATGTGCAGACCAAGGTGATTGGCAAGAGAGAGGTATGCTTCATATCAAATCGGCGTCATGGGATTCTCAACGCAATCGACATTGATATTCTAGGCCTTCCCATGCAAGAGCAAGGAGTTTTGCAAAGACCTTACCCATGTTTGTGTGGCATTCAACACTGATACATTCAAAAGCCGCTATGATAAACTCTTCAAGGTGTTGGAGAAGAACAAAGGAGGGAGAGAATTCTTGACAAGGCATCTTGAGGAGAAGCATAAGTGTTCACGCACTTACGATGAAGGAGGTTTGAGATACGACGACATGACAAGCAACATGGTGGAATGCTTCAAAGATGTGCTCAAGGGTGTCCGTTCATTGTCTGTGACTGCAATAATGAAGTATACTTTCTTCAATATCAACGAGTATTTCCTAAGGCATTCCCGAATCACCGCCAAATGAATAGGTGAAAAGAAAGACTATCCCTTCAAGGTTGATGACTGGTTGAAGTTTCAAGCGTGCAAGTCTTCGCATCAACAAATCATTATATTCAATGAAAAATATATGATCTACACAAGTCAACGAGCTAGGTGGCACAACACGGGACGGTGTGTCGTACGGTGGTGTTGCGTACGAGGTGCACCTAAACCGGTGGTGTCAGTGCAAGAGGCCTCATAAGTACCATTGGCCTTGCTCGCATGTGATGACAGTGGTCAGGGTGAGAAACTTGCCCGTATATGATGGTACCATCGTGCGGTTGCATGAGTTCGCATTGGAACAAACAAGGTTGACATGGGCGCCTCGTTTCCAACATTTCCTCGATCAGTCACAATGGCCTGAGTATGATGGCCCACATATGGTTCCCGATCCCGAACTCATGATTCCTACAAAAGGAAGAAGAAAGACGAGGTTCAAGAGTGACATGGATGGTCTACTGGATGCACAGGAAGAGAGGCTAGAGAGGGGTTGAGCTCGGGGGAGAGAGGCGAGGAGAATGGGGGTGAATGGTTGGGTGGGGGAACACAACCCCCACCGCAACCCCTTATCCACTTCACAGACCTACCGCCAGGTTCCTTGGCGGTAGGGTTATGCAACCTATCACAAAGTTCCTTAACGGTAGGGTCTTTTTCCACGTCCGCGGGTGTAAACGGCCGTCAACAGCCTGCCGTTACCTTGCCGCCGTGCCCCTTGTTAGACTATGTATAGCTTCTGTACCTATGTACGTATATGGTACATATTGTAACACAACCATTATATATAATGAGATAAGCCACCCCTAGAGGGTTGTGCTGGTTCCCCAAAACTTATTGTCTTACATGGTATCACGCTAGGTTACGATCGCTTCCGCTTCTAAACCCTAATACCCGCACTGCCGCCGCAGCCGCCGCCGCCTTCACCGCCGCCGCCGCGCCACCGATCGCGCCGCCGCCATGTCGAGCGCCGCCACCACCGGTTCCACTGCTGCGGGCTTCCTCCCGGCCTCTCTTGCGGCTCTGCTCAACCTCCCGCTCGATGTCGTCTCTGTTCCGGCTCCGATCGGGACAAGGAGCATCGGCTCCGTCTTCTCCACGCCGCCGGCGCCCTCGCTTGGGCGTGACCTCGTGGTCCACACCGCGGCGCCGCCGTCCGCTGCGGACTCCGCAGGCGTCGTCCCGCCGCTCCTGCCGCAAGCGGATCACACTGCCCCGCTGGCGGGGTTGGCGGCGTCCGCCCCGGCCGCGGGCCTTGCGGCGTCCGCACCGTCCGCGAGCTTTGCGGCGCCCGCCCTGGCTGCGGTCCCGCCTCCTCCCGCATCGGCTTCGGTGCCTCCGGCTGCCTCCATGGTGTTTGCACCCCAGGCAGCCTCCTCGATGGGATTGTCTTCGCCGCCGCCGTTTCACTTCGGTCATCTCATCACCATCAAGCTCTCCGCCGACAACTACATCTTCTGGCGTGCGCAGGTTCTCCCGCTCTTGGGGAGTCACTACCTGCTAGGCTACGTCGACGGATCGCTTCCCTGCCCACCCGCGCTGGTAGACAGCATGCACGGTCCGGTCTACAATCCGGCCCATCGCGTCTGGACGGGGCAGGACCAGGCGAACCTCTCCTCCATCCAGGGGTCGCTCTCGCCGGCAGTTGCCGGCCTTGTTGTCTTCGCGAAGACATCTCATGAGGCCTGGACCATCCTTGAGCGCACCTTTGCAGCGCAGTCCCAGGCTCGTGTCTCTGCACTCCGTCGTCAGCTTGGAGAGTGTCAGAAGCTTGACTCCACTGCCACTGAGTTCTACAACAAGGTCAAGGGCCTCGCCGACACATTGGCCTCCATTGGACAGCCCCTCACCGACTCCGAGTTCAACTCGTTTATTGTCAATGGTCTTGATGAGGAGTATGATGCCTTAGTCGAGATCATCAACGAGCGGGGCAACTCGACACCCATGCTGGCACACGAGGTTTTCTCTCGGCTCCTTCTCACTGAGCAACGGGTCGAGACTCGCCGCACCAGGGGCACTGGCTCCCTCTCGGCCAACGCCGCCACCAAGGGTGGCCGCTCTTCTTCATCACCCCGGTCTCCCTTGGGGCTGCCACCGTCGCCCGCCTCGGCCCCCCCACCTACTGCGACCTTACAGGGGGCTGGCGGTCCACGTGTGTGTCAGCTTTGTGGCCGCGATGGGCACTGGGCCTCCAAGTGTCATAAGCGCTTCCAGCGAAGCTTCCTTGGTCTTGGCAATGACGGCAAAGATACACGCAACAATGCCCGTCAGGTCGCCATGGCTGATCGTCCCGCGCCGCAGAAGCAACAGGGACACACTCAGTCCTACTCCATCGATCCACACTGGTACATGGACTCTGGGGCGACAGAGCATCTAACCAGCGAGATGGGGAAGCTTCACACTCGTGAACCCTATCATGGCTCCGACAAGATCCACACCGCCAATGGAGAAGGTATGCACATCTCTCATATTGGTCAAGCATCTCTTCTCACTAGACATGCCAATAGGAGTCTTCAGCTTCGCAATGTTCTTCGAGTTCCATCTGTGACCCGTAATCTTCTTTCAGTTCCTAAACTCACACGTGATAATAATGTGCTTTGTGAATTTCACCCTTTTGATCTTTTTATTAAGGATCGGGGCACGAGGGACATTCTTCTTAGTGGGCGGTTGTGCCAGGGCCTCTACCGTCTGGAGCATCCTGGTGTCGCTCGTGTTTTCAGTGGAGTTCGGGTCTCTCCGTCATAGTGGAATGCTCGTCTTGGTCACCCGGCCACACCTATTGTCCGTCATATTTTGCATCGTCATGAGCTTCCTACTTTGTCTAGTCATAAAGATGTAGCAGTGTGTGATGCTTGTCAGCAGGGGAAGAGTCATCAACTTCCTTTTTCGGAGTCCAGTCGTGAGGTGAAACATCCTTTAGAACTTGTGTTTTCAGATGTATGGGGTCCTGCTCAGACTTCTGTCAGTGGTCATAATTACTATATCAGTTTCGTTGATGCTTATAGTCGCTTTACCTGGCTTTACCTTATTAAACGCAAATCTGATGTGTTTGATATTTTTGTTCAGTTTCAAAAACATGTTGAACGTCTTCTCAAGCACAAAATTGTTCATGTCCAGTCAGACTGGGGGGGCGAGTATCGCAACCTCAACTCTTTCTTTCAGTCACTTGGGATAGCTCATCGTTTAGCATGTCCACATACACATCAGCAGAATGGTTCAGTCGAACGTAAGCATCGTCATATTGTTGAAGCTGGTCTTACTCTTTTGGCCCATGCATCTGTTCCGTTTCGGTTTTGGAGTGATGCTTTCACCACTGCATGCTTTCTCATCAACCGTACTCCTACTCGTGTTTTAAACATGAAGACTCCCATTGAGGTTCTCCTTAATGAACAACCTGATTATACCTTTCTCAAGGTATTTGGGTGTGCTTGCTGGCCACATCTTCGTCCATATAACAAGCGCAAGCTTGAGTTTCGTTCTAAGAAGTGTGTTTTTCTTGGCTATAGCTCTCTTCATAAAGGTTACAAATGTCTTCATGTTCCCACTAATCGTGTCTATATATCTCGGGACGTCGTGTTTGATGAGCATGTTTTTCCCTTTGCCAACCTTCCTGTGTCCACTGTCGAACCACCATCCCTGCATTCATCCTCTGTTGCTTCTGACCAATTTGATGATGTTGCATACTCTCCTTTGCTGTTACCTAACCATGGTGCAGGAACCGGACGTGGAGCTCGTTTGGAGCTGCTGGAGGATTCACCATCATCATCGTCGTCTTCTGGTGGGCACGTCGATCGCCCTATGTTGCATGGCATCGATTCGCGTGCCCATGCATGGTCACCCGACGAGCCCGTCACGCCGAGCATCTCCACTGCTCGGTCCGTTTCGCCAGCGGCCGCCGAGTCGCCCGCGGCTCGGCCCGTCACGCCGTCTTCGCCTGCGGCTCGGCCCGTCACGCCGTCTTCGCCCGCGGCTCGGGTCCTCACGTCGCCTTCATCAGCGGATCGGCCCGCGCCACGGCCCACTATGCCGAGCTCGCCATCGGCCCGGTCTGTGATGCCGGAGTCGCCAGCTACTTCGTCTGCTCTGCCGGTTTCGCCGGTGGGTCGGCCTTCTTCGCCAACCGAGTCCGAGGCTACCGTGACTGGCTCCTCGTCACCGGCTGACTCGTCAACGTCGCCGTCCTCCAGCCCGTTGCAGGCTGCTCCGTCGACCTCGGTGGTTCCTGTGTCCCGACCACATACACGCAGTCGCAGTGGCATTTTCAAACCTAAGGAACGTAAGGATGGTACGGTTGCTTGGTTGGCTGCTTGTTTGGCTGCTGCTGTTGCGGATCCATCTTCTGAGCCTCGCTCATATCAGGCTGCCCTGCGCATTCCACATTGGTGAGAGGCTATGGAGCAGGAGTTTCATGCTCTTCTTCGTAACAAGACATGGACTCTCGTTCCTCCACCACCACGGGTAAATGTTATTGACTCAAAATGGGTATTCAAAGTGAAGAAGCATTCGGATGGATCTATTGAGCGTTACAAAGCGCGACTTGTTGCTCGCGGTTTTCGGCAGCGTCATGGTCTTGACTATGAGGACACCTTCAGTCCTGTCGTCAAGCCTACCACTATTCGGCTTCTTCTCTCCATTGCTGTTTCTCGTGGTTGGTCACTTCGTCAACTTGATGTGCAGAATGCTTTTCTACATGGATTTTTGGAGGAAGAGGTTTATATGAAACAGCCGCCTGGTTTCTCTGATCCTGATCGTCCTGACTATATCTGTCGTCTTTCCAAAGCACTATATGGTTTGAAGCAAGCTCCTCGTGCCTGGCATGCCCGCCTTGCCTCTGCCCTTCGTGCTCATGGGTTTGTGCCGTCTACTGCTGACACTTCGTTATTTCTTCTACAGAAGCCAGAAGTCACTATGTATCTTTTGGTATATGTCGATGATATTATCCTTGTCAGCTCTTCTCAGTATGCTGCTGATGCTCTTGTCTGCTCTCTTGGTGCTGATTTTGCGGTCAAAGATCTTGGGAAGCTTCACTATTTTCTTGGAGTTGAGGTCACTTCTCGTGCTACTGGTCTTGTCCTTACGCAGAAGAAGTACTCCTTGGAGTTGTTACAGAGAGCTGGCATGCTGAAGTGCAAACCGACCACCACACCCATGTCGTCTACCGACAAGATAACAGCTGTTGATGGTGAGCTTTTGTCTCCTGCGGATGCCACAGAGTACAGGAGCATTGTTGGTGGACTTCAGTACTTGACGATCACGAGACCAGATATCTCTTATGCTGTTAACAGGGTTTGTCAGTATCTTCAGGCTCCCAGAGATACTCATTGGGCTGCTGTTAAACGCATTCTTCGTTATGTTCAGTTCACCCTGACATTTGGTATGCATATTCGGCCGACTTCCTCTCGGGTCCTTTCGGCCTTCTCTGATGCAGATTGGGCTGGTAGCCCAGATGACAGGCGATCCACGGGGGGTTATGCAGTATTCTTTGGCTCTAATTTGATCGCCTGGAGTGCTCGGAAACAGGCTACTGTGTCACGTAGCAGTACAGAAGCTGAGTACAAGGCTGTGGCTAATGCTACTGCAGAGATTATTTGGGTGCAGTCTTTGCTTCAGGAGTTGGGTTTGTCTCAACCACAGCCTCCTATTCTTTGGTGTGATAACATCGGTGCTACATACCTTTCTGCAAATCCAGTATTTCATGCCCGAATGAAACACATTGAAGTTGACTATCACTTTGTACGGGAACGTGTATCACAGAAGCAACTCCAGATCAAGTTTATCTCATCTAAGGATCAACTTGCAGACATCTTCACTAAGCCTTTACCGCTGCCACAGTTTGAGGCTTGTAGGCGCAATCTTACCCTTCTCAGTTCTTTAGAAAGTGGCTAAGATTGAGGGAGGGTGTTAGACTATGTATAGCTTCTGTACCTATGTACGTATATGGTACATATTGTAACACAACCATTATATATAATGAGATAAGCCACCCCTAGAGGGTTGTGCTGGTTCCCCAAAACTTATTGTCTTACACCCCTTGGCGGTAGGATGTGTTAGGCTACCCCGGACCTGTTGGTCGTAGAGAAAGGGTCAGATCCCGAAATATTTTCAAAGAGGGATCGGATCCAGTTAAACTATATGCCGAAAGGATCAAAACACCAAATTTAGACCTGGGAGGGGAGTCGATGGGTCGATGCAAGGCTGTGTGTGCACGCGCGTGTATACCATACGATGATGATCTCGAGGGAATAATGGAGAATCAGACGGAACCTAGTGATTTTGCATTGCCTTTGGTGATGGAGGCAACAGCCGGTGCAGATGAATCGTGATCATTACCAGGTGGCGCCGTTGACGGAGGAGGAACCGCGCATCCGTTGTCGCCGAGGGCACCTACAAGACCAGGAAAAAGGTCTTGGGCTAAGCAAAACAACAACAAGAAGAAGATGACGACGAAGAAGAAATGTTAAGAGAGATCGTACATTTGGTGCAAAAGAGGGAAGGGTCGTTGCGCGCGTTGGGTGTGCCCGGGTTGCACTGGCAGTGGAAGTAAGGGGAGCTCTCTTGCTTGACGCAGGTGCCTTCTGGGCCACAGTCGACGACTAAGCAGGCTGACACGAAGAAAGGGAGGAGATCATGGTCTGAATAGTCGAGCATGCATGCAGTAAATCATGGTTTGAATTCCGCGAGTTTACGGTCAGTTGTGAAATTCTTTCCAAATGGCGGCGGCTTCAGCTTGGGCATGTGGCAGCTAAGATCCGAGGTACCTACAAAGGGCAGAGACGATGTGGCAGGCAGCTAAGAACCGCGCATCCTCTTCCATTATATGCATAACGGAAATACAAAGGTTTGCAGGAGAAAAATTGTAAGTACGTATAGCATGGATGCCATGGTTGCTTACAGAGAGGGAAGTTGCAGGGCGTGGTTGGCTCGAGGACGTCGAGGCGCGACCACCCTGGGCTGCAGCCGCACTCATATCCGTCGGGGCTCACGATCGGCACCACCGGCACCTCCTTGCAGGTGCCCATGCCGCAGCTTTTTCCGTCGCACCTGGACGCCGCACCTCCTGCAACAGCGAGCGTCAGCGCTCAGCACACGGCTGGCAACTAACTAACTGAGCAAGTGCATGGCCGTCGACCAGGACTGACCGACGACGACGGCGGTGGCACAGGCCACGGCCAGCAGCGCCACGAGCAGCGCCCGGCCACCGGCGGCCATATTCTTTCTAGCTTACTTCTACTCCGTACTTGTCCGGCGCTGGCTACGATTTTCTTTCCTGAGAAAGGGTGCAATTCATATGTAGGAGGCATTTGTGCTTGCAATTTACACGGCGGGGCGGGCAAAGCAAGGCGGCATTGCGTGTGTTTTGTTTCTTGTTCGCGGTCATATATAGGTCTCATCACCGGCGACAGGCTACGTACGTGTTTTCAGGACCTTTTCTCTTCTTTTTTCTGAGCTGGAAGGACCTTCTGTTTTTTGGACACCAGAGAAATGGTCCAATCTTACAACGACGTAACAAATAGTATATATACGGTGTTCCTTGGGAAGCTCCGGCCAAATGCTGGATAAGAGGAGAGGCGATCAGATGTCCAGCCTGAACAGATCAATGGAGCCTTTCTCATGAAATTGTTATTTCAGAATGTGGAGAAGTTGTCCAACATCTGCTTGCATTGATCTGCTGACAGAATCATCCAGAACCTGACTGTCCTAAAAATGTTCCACCAAACGTGTTTGAAAGAACCGTTTTTACCTACGCGTTCTTACCTACGCATCAAAACCACAACGATAGTTCATCAAGTTAGTGATATTTTAACCTTCAACAAGGATCGGGCGTAGTCACACTCGGTTCAACTAAAGTTGAAGAAACTGACACCCGCCAGCCACCTGTGTGCAAAGCACGTCGGAAGAATCAGTCTCGCGTAAGCGTACGCGTAATATTGGTCCGGGCCGCTTCATCCAACAATACGGCCGAACCAAAGTATGACATGCTGGTATGCAGTATGACTTGTATCGCCCATAACTCACTTGTGTTCTACTCGTGCATATAATATCTACGCATAAACCTGGCTCGGATGCCACTGTTGGGGAACGTAATAATTTCAAAAAAATTCCTACGCACACGCAAGATCATGGTGATGCATAGCAACGAGAGGGGAGAGTGTCGTCTACGTACCCTCGTAGACCGTAAGCGGAAGCGTTATCACAACTCGGTTGATGTAGTCGTACGTCTTCACGATCGACCGATCCTCGGTACCAAACGTACGGCACCTCCGCGTTCAGCACACGTTTAGCTCGGTGACGTCCCGCGAACTCACGATCCAGTATAGCTTCCGGGAAGAGCTTCGTCAGCACGACAGCGTGGTGACAGTGTTGATGAAGCTACCGACGCAGGGCTTCGCCTAAGCACCGCTACGATATGACCGAGGTGAATTATGATGGAGGAGGGCACCGCACACGGCTAAGAAACCAATGATCAATTGTTGTGTCTCCAATGGGTGCCCCCTCCCTGTATATAAAGGAGTGGAGGAAGGGGAGGGGGCGGCCTCCTATGGCGCGCCCCATGAGGAGTCCTAGTCCCATCGGGAGTAGGACTCCCCCCTTCCAAGTAGGAGTAGGAGAGGAGAAGGAAGGGAGAGAAGGAGAGAAGGAAAGCCCCCCCTCCTTGTCCAATTCGGACTAGAGGGGGAGGGGGTGCGCGGCTGCCCTGGCCGCCCCTCCTCTTCTCCCACTAAGGCCCATTAGGCCCAATATACTCCCCGGGGGGTTCCGGTAACCCTCGGTACTCCGATATATGTCCGAAACCTCCCGAAACACTTCCGGTCTCCGAACATAGTCGTCCAATATATCGATCTTTATGTCTCGACCATTTCGAGACTCCTCGTCATGTCCGTGATCATATCTGGGACTCCGAACTACCTTTGGTACATCAAAACACAAAAACTCATAATATCGATTGTCACAGAACTTTAAGCGTGCGGACCCTACGGGTTCGAGAACTATGTAGACATGACCGAGACACGTCTCCGGTCAATAACCAATAGCGGAACCTGGATGCTCATATTGGTTCCTACATATTCTACGAAGATCTTTATCGGTCAAACCGCATAACAACATACGTTGTTCCCTTTGCCATCGGTATGTTACTTGCCCGAGATTCGATCGTCGGTATCTCAATACCTAGTTCAATCTCGTTACCGGCAAGTCTCTTTACTCGTTCCGCAATGCATCATCCTGTAACTAACTCATTGGTCACACTGCTTGCAAGGCTTGTAGTGATGTGCATTACCGAGAGGGCCCAGAGATACCTCTCTGACAATCAGAGTGACAAATCGTATTCTTGATCTATGCCAACTCAATGAACACCATCGGAGACACCTGTTGAGCACCTTTATAATCACCCAATTACGTTGTGATGTTTGGTAGCACACAAAGTGTTTTTTCGGTAATCGGGAGTTGCATAATCTCATAGTCATAGGAACATGTATAAGTTATGAAAAAAGCAATAGCAGTAAACTAAACGATCAAGTGCTAAGCTAACGGAATGGGTCATGTCAATCACATCATTTTCCTAATGATGTGATCCCGTTAATCAAATGACAACTCATGTCTATGGTTAGGAAACTCAACCATCTTTGATCAACGAGCTAGTCAAGTAGAGGCATACTAGTGACACTATGTTTGTCTATGTATTCACACATGTATTATATTTTTGGTTAATACAATTCTAGCATGAATAATAAACATTTATCATGATATGAGGAAATAAATAATAACTTTATTATTACCTCTAGGGCATATTTCCTTCACGCCCGTCCGCCGGGTCGCCGTGAGCCGGCCTCCACATCCGCCATCCGCACCAACTCGCCCACCGGCTCCGCTGTCTGCCTCTGGCTCCGCCCGCTCAGCCTCCCTCGCCCGCGCGCCGGCTCCGCCCGCTCCGGCCGTGTCCGGCCTCCATTGTCCCCCGCGTCCGACCCCTTTCCGACCGCCCCAGCGTCTGGCCTCCTCGCCAGCTGGCCCGGCCGGCTCCTTCCCCACGCACCCGTCGGGTCGCCGCTGCAGCCCTTCGCCGTCTTCGCAGCCCGGCCGCGCGCCCGCTCTGCTCGCCCGCTGTAGGTGGTGGAAGGAGAGAGGAGAGAGAAAAGAGAGAAAGGAGAGGAGAGAAGAGAGAGAGGGGAGAAAGAGGGGCTGCAAATGGGCCTGTGCATGCAGAAGTTGAATGCCGGCGTTCCCAGCTGCTCCCCAGGGGGCTGGGTGTGGGGTGGGCGTGCCGGCCGTAAATAACGCCGAATCCGACGCAAAACGATGTCTTGGGTGCCTGGCTGGAACTTTTTTTACCGCCGATGCTAAAAAAAGGTGCTTGGGTGGTGTCCTGGGGGCCCTAGTGGAGATGCTCTTAGCTTCCAAACAACAGGAATATAGACATGTTGGACTCCCCTAAAATTCATAACATGATACAGTGCGCTAGTTGAGTAGTGTCCATTGCTTTCTGGCTGCCAGATTAAAGATTCTATTTCTTAGACAAAGTAATACTTTTAGCTATTTCTAATAATTGGACCAAAGTTTCATAAGCCAATCATCATAGTTCCTTCTAAAAGTAAGCTTGAGCTGGTTACCGTCACAAATGCCAGCTCTAACTTTGAAAGACTCATTCGCTCTTATATCTCTTTACGGTATATCAATAGGCTAGAATTGCACAACCAGCATGGAGGTACCATACCAGGTGTCATCCCAAAGCCTAACCTTGGCTAAGGTGGGCTCCTCTTCTTCTAAGCTCCCGTTCACCTTTTCCTCCATGGTGCCCAAGTGCCGCCACGAGGCGCTTTCCTCGCTTCCACCTTCTTCTCCTCCGCTTTCCACGTCGTACGATCTCCAGCGGCAGCGGCGACTCTTCCTCGGACCCATGCGGAGCCTCCCAAAATGCGGCCTCCAGTATCATGTCCCAGATGGGGATACCACTGACGGCCATCCGCCCCTTGCTAACCCATTTCCACGACGTTATATCAGGAAGAAAGGCAGAGCCACTAAGCCAGATAACCTTGGAGGTCATCTTCGGACACACACGGAATTCTTTTCCCTCTGATCGAACCCTTGAAGTTTAGAATGTGCTCCACCTCCCTGTACATTTCCTCTTGGATGCTCATGGTCATCGTCATCTCGGCATCTTCGTCCGACTATGACAAATCAAAGAATTCCTTTTGCATTAATTCATCATGCTCCTTGTATCCATACTCCTCATCCATTAATTTATCATGCTCCTTGTTTCCATACTCCTCATCCGACGAACTATTTGAATCCATCACTTTGCCTACAAAAGAATAAAAAATATTGCTCGGGTAATTTATTGAACACATAGAGGGCAAAGAATAGCCAAACGTACTGCCATGGCGAGAATGGCCGGCAGGAATTTTTTGGCGATGGTGGCGCTACCGAGGGGTCGGGATAGCGGCGGGACTAGGGGATGGCCGGCGCGGAAAAGGGAGAAGAGAGGAAAGAAAAGGGGCTGGTCGGACAAGGTCGGGAGGTGGGGCGAATTTTATGGAATTAGTAGTGAGTCATGTTTGTCGGATCCAACATGGTGACACACCCGGGAGCGTCCGGGCCTCCCATATTCAACTTAGATATGGAATGAATATGGGATGCCGGTCAGCTCGAATGTATAGAGCCAGTTTAAGAAGTCTGGCTGGGTCATCATTATGTGACCGACCACTGACTGAGTTGTCCGCCAGGACGTAGTATAAGGGGTGACACCCGGCCGTATAGATGCTCTATAACAGGGGGTGTCACTCTGTTCTCAAAAAGGAAAAACGTGACGCGGAGGGAGGGCTAGAGGGCAGAGGCTGACACGGAGTGGATTGGACGAGAACGAGACCGATATTCTGACCGGCGAACGACGCCTCGACGGCGGATTCCTCTCGCACGGGAATTCGTCGACTGCCCATGTCCCCCGTTCGTCGGCGCACCGCAGGGTCACTTCCATCGCTATCCCGATTCGCCGCGATCCACGACGCCTTGCGCAGGACACGGCGTCGGCACCGGCACCGTCGTCGGCAGCGGAAACTTCATAGTCCTGCAAAAATACATATGTTCTGTTCTCTGATGCATCTCGATTCTTCTCTTTTAGACCAAAATCGATCTCACTGCGCCCTAATCGCCAGTTCAGCTTGAAAGTCCTAAATACCGCAAAAAAAAAACTAGGCTAGTACGAAGGGTGGCTCCTCTAATAATGTGTTTTTTTCCGTCAAAAATCCTAGATAATCAATTTCAGCAAATTTCAGATTATTGGAGTAGTTTCTGACTATTTCAGCTTCTATGCACCATCTTTTGACCTTTCATATCTGGTTCGTGAGGATTCATAATTCTCTCTTGCAAAATTTGAGTCCCATGAGCAAAACTGAGACATACTTGAGAACTCTGATGTATTGCAGGTGGTGGCCAAAGGCATCATCCACTGAAACAAATGGCGCAACCTGGGAGCGAGGTGAAGGTACCCAAAATATGAGACAAGAACTTGGTTTGGAGGAACTCCCAGAGGTATGTGTTGCTGGCAATGAACTATCCTAGTTACAAAGGATTTTGTTTTTAATCACAACGGCTAGTGCAGGAACACGATCCATCTCGACATAGGACTTCGGCGATGAATCCGCAACTGCTAGTATTATTCATTGCAGTCAACTAGGAGTTCTAGCTACAAGCTAACGTTGAACTTGTGAACATCGGTTCTGCAGGACATCTTGCATCATATACATTTTCTCATGCCAATACAAGACGCTGCTCGTGCCGCCTGCGTGTCCCGTGGATTTCTGCACTCCTGGAGACACTATTCCAACCTCATACTCAGTGACCGTACGCTTGGTTTGCTTGGCAGAACATTTGAGGAAACGAAAACCCATCTCACTTATAAAGTCGACAAAATTCTTACAAACCATTATCACAATGGGGTGAAGGTGAAGACACTTAAACTTAGTCTTGGCCCCTGCAAAGATATCAAAGCCTCCTACCTCGACAGGTGGCTCCGGATCATTAAACCTGGGATTCAAGAATTTAGCTTGGTGTTGTCTTCGGTCATGAATAAAAGCTACAGTTTCCCGTGTTCGGTTTTATCGAACGAGGCCGCTGCAAGTTCAATTCAGTCTCTTAGCCTCCTTGGTTGCGCTTTTCATCCCACGTCAATACTTGGGTGCTTGAGAAGATTGAAATGTTTAAGTCTGTGTTATGTCCACGTTACTGAGGATGGATTAGCGCACTTGCTCTCTAAATCTTCCGTCCTGGAGTGGCTAGAGATTGAAGCATGTAGTGGGATAGTTTGCTTGAAAATACCTTGTACGCTGCAGCAGCTCAAATTCCTCAGTGTTCAAAAATGCAAGATGGTGCAGTTGGTAGAGATAGATGCTCCACAGCTTTGCTCTTTTCACTATGGCGGGATACCGGACGCCGATCATTATGGCAGGACACCGGCCATCTATGTCCAAAATTCTTCGCATCTTAAGACTGTAGATATTTCACCTGTCAGCCTGTCTGGTATTCTCTCTTATGCTCGCTTTAGCCTTCCGTCTATCGCGCAAAATGTTGAGAGCCTCACCCTGCACGGTCGTAGTGAGGTATGTGTTGGTTTTAATGTCTCAACGGGACCATTCAAGAATGTGTATGTATGTACGTAAGACTTAGACTTGTATGTTGCAATAAAACATGATTAATCTTGGGATTTATTTTTCAGAATGCCAACATTCCGATGCTGCCGTCCAAGCTCCCCCACGTCAAGAACTTGGAAATTTCACTCCTTAAACCCTTCTTTTCCCCAAACTATGATGTCCTCTCTCTGGTTTCTTTTCTTGATGCTTCTCCTGCCTTGGAATCTTTCATCCTACGTGTAAGTCACTATGTACATCCCTCACAGCTATCTATGCTACTATTAATGTACAATTACACTTTGTTATCAGAAGAATATTATTTGAGCCTGCATATGTATCTGCAGGTAGAGCAGCACGCCATAATCCATGATCCTGTTGTTGGAGACGACACTGAATACCGGAGGCAGAATCTGGAGTGCCGGAATAACAGCCTGAGGAAGGTATTGATCACAGGCTTCTGTTCTGCCAAGAGCATGGTTGGGCTCACAGTTCACATCCTCGAGAGAACACATTCACTAGAGCGCTTCACGCTGGACACAACCTATGGCTACGATAGGAGGACTTGTAACATTGGCAAATTCCCAACCGCGAGAATGATTTGCCAATGCTGGTCGTTGAGCAAGAGAGGTCTCGAGGAAGCTCATAGAGCCGTGGAGACAGCGGATAGATACATCAAGGGAAGAGTTCCCTCGTCCGTTCAATTCGAGGTTCTGGGCCCTGTAGTCGATGTCATATTGGGAAGTAGGTAGCAGTGGATCAATGACGCGGTGGTTAATATTTCTCCGTCCGGGTAAATAAATATTGTTAAATTGTGATCCAAATTCTAGTACCGTATTGGACTAGACGTAGTCCATACGGTGTGGGCTTTTTGCGTTGGTATCGACGCGTATGAGTACAACTCGTTTACTTATCCTACAAGGACTCCTATGTGTTGCCCCTCATATATACCTCATGTAGTCGCACCTCAGACGGTCTGTCGTCTCGTGTTTGTAATACTCCTCCTCATAGTAATTGCGCCTTCGTGCATTTTCTCCCGCAAGGGTTTCCACGTAAAAATCCGTATCTCTTTGTCTCGTTTATTTCTCGTTATTATCTAACAAGTGGTATCAGAGCTGAGGTTTCATATACGAGATTAGAGATCGAGAGAATTAGGGTTGCGCGCGCCGCCGTCGCCGTGTGACCAGGCGTTCTGAGGCAGGATCGATTTCCGCCTGCTGCTAGGCTGTACGATGCCGAGACCGACAGGAGTCCATACGCGTTCATATCAGCAAGGGAGCAGCCGCTCTTTCCGATCAACCGAGCCGTTGCTTCAAGTCCCGGGGACATCACCTGTGGTGCTGCTGCTCCCGATCGTGACGTGAAGACAGAAGCCAAGTACTACTACTAGTACTCACTTTTTTCAAAATTGATCACGTGAAGACCAATCCATCGTTAGTACTACTTCTAGTACGTGAGCTCTAATCAGCACACGTTTTGATCCATCAAGTACTAACATCCGGCTGCTACATCCACCGAACAAGCCACCAGGTGCTACTGTTCCTTGCTCCGTTTGCTCCGCATATTAAATTCTGTCAAGAATTATTCTACTCCGACTTGTACTATTTTATGCACAGATTTGTTCGACTCATGGCATCCATGAAATACGATTTTCCGCTGCTGGATCGTGACACAAGGTTTACCCTATGGCAAGTCAAGATGCGGGCGTTGTTGGCACAGGCCGACTATGATGTAGAAAACTGGATAGTTTTGGGAAGAACCGAATTGAGGACTGGACTGCTGAGGAGAAAAAAATTGATTGTAAGGTTTTGTCACAAATTCAACTCCATTTGCATAATAATTTTTTGCAGGAAGTTTTGAGCGAGAAAACTGCCGCCGCTCTATGGTTAAAGCTGGAAGGGATTTGCATGACTAAAGATCTCACCAGCAAGATGCATCTGAAGCAAAAATTATTCCTGCATAGGTTACCCGAGGGAGGTAATGTTTTGAATCATATTTCAGAATTTAAGGAGATTATATCTGATCTAGCTGCAATGGAGGTTAAGTATGAAGAGGAAGATACTGCTTTAATGTTACTTTGTTCACTGCCAAGTTCTTATACCAATTTTAGAGACACCATATTATACAGTCGTGATACTCTCACACTTAATGAAGTTTATGAAGCTTTGAACTCTAAGGAGAAGATGAAATTAATGGTGCCTCATGATGGTTCGAGTTCATCCCAAGCCGAGGGATTATCTGTTCGTGGCAGGACAAAGGAAAAGAACTCCAATAATGGAAACAGAGGCAAAAGTAAGAACGGCTACAGGGGCCGGTCGCAATCCAGAGACAAGAAGTATTGCAGGTATTGCAAAAGAGACGGGCATGACATCTCTGAGTGTTTCAAGTTGCAGAACAAGGAAAAGAGGAAAGGTAACAAACAAGGTGAAAACTCTGCTAACGTTGCTCGTGATGATAGTTCCGATGATGCTCTTCTCGTTATTGCTGGATGTGCTGAGACCAATGATGAGTGGATACTTGATACTACATGCACTTTACATATGTGTTCACATAGAGATTGGTTTAATACTTTTGATTCCACTACTTCTGTTGGTTCCGTTTTGGGTTTTGATAATTCACCATGCAAGATTGAAGGCATAGGTTCTATTCGAATCAAGATGTTTGATGGCATAATCAGAACTTTGACAGATGTTCGGTATATTCCGAAGATGAAGAGAAATCTTATTTCTATGAGTGCCCTTAATGCAAAGGGGTACAAATATTCAGGTGGAGATAGTGTTTTGAAGGTCACCAAAGGCTCCCTTGTTGTGATGAAAGGTGACTTAAGTTCGACCAATGGTCTTTATTACCTTCGAGGTTCTACCGTTTCAGGTAACGCTACTCCAGTTGTTTCAAAGAATTCTGATTGTGATGCTGCTAACCTTTGGCATATGCGTCTTGGACATATGAGTGAACTTGGTTTAGCAGAGTTAAATAAGAGAGGTCTTCTTGATGGATATGAACCTGGTAAATTGAAATTTTATGAGCATTGTATCTTCGGCAAGCACAAGAGGGTGAAGTTCAATACTTTGACTCATACAACCGAAGGTATTCTTGATTATGTGCATTCTGATTTATGGGGACCATCTCGCAGAAAGTCATTAGGTGGTGCTAGTTACATGCTAACTATTATTGATGATTATTCGAGAAAAGTTTGGCCTTATTTCTTGAAGCATAAATATGAAGCATTCTCAGCATTTAAGGAGTGGAAGATTATGATTGAAAGACAGACTGAAAAGAAGGTAAAGATACTTCACACTGATAATGGTATGGAATTCTGTTCTAAGCAATTTAAGAATTATTGCAAGTCTGAAGGCATTGTCAGACACTACACCGTTCCTTATATTCCTCAACAAAATGGTGTTGCTGAGCGTATGAACATGACCATTATTTCCAGAGCCCGTTGCATGTTGTCCAATGCAGGTTTGCATAGGCGTTTTTGGGCTGAGGCCGCTTCCACTGCTTGTTATCTCATTAACCGTTCACCATCTATTGCTCTTAATAAGAAAACTCCCATTGAGGTATGGTCTGGTTCACCTGCTGATTATTCATAGTTGAGAGTTTTTGGTTGCACTGCTTATGCTCATGTTGATAATGGAAAGTTGGAGCCTAGGGCTATTAAGTGCATCTTTCTTGGTTATAAGTCTGGTGTTAAAGGTTTTAAATTGTGGAATCCTGAAACCCAGAAGGTTGTTATTAGCAGAAATGTTATCTTTAATGAATCTGCTATGTTACATGATGTTTCATCTACTAATATTCTCGTTGAGAGTGAACATCAGCCTATTGTTCAGGAGCCTACTGTTCAGGTGGAGCATGTTATTGATAAAGGTGATACATCTGGTAATGAAATTGTTGATGCACATGATGAACCCGTCGTTAATGATGATAATGTCACCCCCACTCCAAATCAGCCTATTGTTCCACCCAATTGGAATCTCGCACGTGACAGAGTCAGGCGGGGTATTAATAAACCTGACAGGTTAATTGAAGAGTGCAATATTGTTTCTTTTGCTTTATCTGTTGCAGAAGAAATTGAAGGTAATGCTGAGCCTTCTTCATATTCCGAGGCTATTATTTCTAGTGATAGTAATAAGTGGATGACCGCTATGCATGATGAGATGGAATCACTTGAAAAGAATGGCACTTGGGATTTAGTAAGATTACCTAGAGAGAAGAAACCTATTCGTTGCAAGTGGGTTTTCAAGAGGAAAGAAGGTGTTTCTCCTAATGATGAGACAAGATATAAAGCAAGGTTAGTTGCTAAAGGTTACAGTCAGATTCCAGGTATTGACTATAACGAAGTCTTTTCTCCTGTTGTGAAGCATAGCTCTATTCGCACTTTACTCAGTATTGTTGCCATGCATGATCTTGAGCTTGAACAATTGGATGTTAAAACTGCATTCTTACATGGAGAATTAGAAGAGGATATTTATATGGAACAACCTGAAGGTTTTGTTATTCCTGGAAAAGAAAAGCTTGTCTGTAAGTTAAAGAAATCTCTTTATGGATTGAAGCAATCCCCTAGAAAGTGGTACAAGAGATTTGACACCTTTATGCTGTTTCAAGGTTTCAAAAGGTCTAATTATGATAGTTGTGTTTATTTGAAAATTGTCAAAGGTTCAACTATTTATTTGCTCCTTTATGTTGATGATATGCTTATTGCTGCAAAGAGTATGTCAGAGATTAATGAACTAAAGAAGCAATTGAGTAATGAATTTGAGATGAAGGATTTGGGTGCAGCAAAGAAAATACTTGGCATGGAAATATCCAGAGATAGACCGTCTGGAAAAGTATATCTAAGTCAGAAGGGATATATTGATAAAGTTCTTCGTCGTTTTAATATGCATAATGCCAAGCCAGTAAGTACTCCGTTAGCTGCACACTTCAAATTATCATCAGCTTTATGTCCTAAGTCAGATGCCGATATTAACTACATGTCTAGAGTTCCCTATTCAAGTGCAGTTGGTTCACTTATGTATGCCATGGTTTGTTCTCGTCCGAATTTATCATATGCATTGAGTGTTGTTAGTAGATACATGGCTAATCCTGGAAAGGAACATTGGAAAGCAGTTTAGTGGATTTTCAGATACCTGCGAGGTACTTCTAATGCTTATTTATAGTTTGGGAAAACTAGAGATGGACTTGTTGGTTTTGTTGATTCTGATTTTGCTGGTGATTTGTGTTGGAAATATGCCCTAGAGGCAATAATAAATTAGTTATTATTATTATATTTCATTGTTCATGATAATCATTTATTATCCATGCTATAATTGTATTGATAGGAAACTCAGATACATGTGTGGATACATAGACAACACCATGTCCATAGTAAGCCTCTAGTTGACTAGCTCGTTGATCCATAGATGGTTACGGTTTCCTGACCATGGACATTGGATGTCATTGATAATGGGATCACATCATTAGGAGAATGATGTGATGGACAAGACCCAATCCTAAGCCTAGCACAAAGATCGTGTAGTTCGTATGCTAAAGCTTTTCTAATGTCAAGTATCATTTCCTTAGACCATGAGATTGTGCAACTCCCGGATACCGTAGGAGTGCTTTGGGTGTGCCAAACGTCACAACGTAACTGGGCGGCTGTAAAGGTACACTACAGGTATCTCCGAAAGTGTCTGTTGGGTTGGCACGAATTGAGACTGGGATTTGTCACTCCGTGTAAACGGAGAGGTATCTCTGGGCCCACTCGGTAGGACATCATCATAATGTGCACAATGTAACCAAGGAGTTGATCATGGGATGATGTGTTACGGAACGAGTAAAGAGACTTGCCGGTAATGAGATTGAACAAGGTATCGGGATACCGACGATCGAATCTCGGGCAAGTATCGTACCGATGGACAAAGGGAATTGTATACGGGATTGATTAAGTCCTTGACATCGTGGTTCATCCGATGAGATCATCGTGGAGCATGTGGGAGCCAACATGGGTATCCAGATCCCACTGTTGGTTATTGACCGGAGAGTTGTCTCGGTCATGTCTGCATGATTCCCGAACCCGTAGGGTCTACACACTTAAGGTTCGATGACGCCAGGGTTATAGGGAAAGTATGTGCACGGTTACCGAATGTTGTTCGGAGTCCCGGATGAGATCCCGGACATCACGAGGAGTTCCGGAATGGTCCGGAGGTAAAGATTTATATATGGGAAGTCCTGTTTTGGTCACCGGAAAAGTTTCGGGTGCTATCGGTAACGTACCGGGACCACCGGGAGGGTCCCGGGGGTCCACCAGGTGGGGCTACCTTCCCCAGAGGGTTGCGTGGGCCAAGTGTGAGAGGGGACCAGCCCCAGGTGGGCTGGTGCGCCCCCGCCACCAGGGCCCAAGGCGAAGAGAGAAGGGAAAAGGGGGAAACCCTAGGCTCAGATGGGATCTAGGGCTGGCCGCCACCCCTAGGGGTGGAAACCTAGGTGGGGGCGCAGCCCCTCCCCTCCCCCTATATATACTTGAGGTTTTGGGCTGCCATACACACGAGAACATCTCCTTCTTGGCGCAGCCCTACCCCTCTCCCTCCTCGTCTCTTGCGGTGCTTGGCGAAGCCCTACTGGAGTACCACGCTCCTCCACCACCACCACGCCGTCGTGCTGCTGCTGGATGGAGTCTTCCCAACCTCTCCTTCTCCCCTTGCTGGATCAAGGCGTAGGAGACGTCATCGGGCTGTACGTGTGTTGAACACGGAGGTGCCGTCCGTTCGGCACTAGGATCATCAGTGATTTGGATCACGACGAGTATGACTCCATCAACCCCGTTCACTTGAACGCTTCCGCTTAGCGATCTACAAGGGTATGTAGATGCACTCTCCTTCCCCTCGTTGCTAGATTACTCCATAGATTGATCTTGGTGATGTGTAGAAAATTTTGAATTTCTGCTACATTCCCCAACAGTGGCATCATGAGCTAGGACTATGCGTAGTTCCTATGCATGAGTAGAACACAAAGCAGTTGTGGGCGTGGATATTGTCAATTTGCTTGCCGTTACTAGTCTTATCTTGATTCGGCGGCATCGTGGGATGAAGCGGCCCGGACCGACCTTACATGTACTCTTACGTGAGACTAGTTCCACCGACTAACATGCACTAGTTGCATAAGGTGGCTAGCAGGTGTCTGTCTCTCCCACTTTAGTCGGATCGGATTCGATGAAAAGGGTCCTTATGAAGGGTAAATAGAAATTGGCATATCACGTTGTGGTTTTTGCGTAGGTAAGAAACGTTCTTGCTAGAAACCTATAGCAGCCACGTAAAAACTTGCAACAACAATTAGAGGACGTCTAACTTGTTTTTGCAGCATGTGCCGTGTGATGTGATATGGCCAAAAGGATGTGATGAATGATATATGTGATGTATGAGATTGATCATGTTCTTGTAATAGGAATCACGACTTGCATGTGGATGAGTATGACAACCGGCAGGAGCCATAGGAGTTGTCTTAATTTATTTATGACCTGCGTGTCAACTTAAACGTCATGTAATTACTTTACTTTATTGCTAAAGCGTTAGCCATAGTAGTAGAAGTAATAGATGACGAGACAACTTCAAGAAGACACGATGATGGAGATCATGATGATGGAGATCATGGTGTCATGCCGGTGACAACGATGATCATGGAGCCCCGAAGATGGAGATCAAAAGGAGCAAAATGATATTGGCCATATCATGTCACTATTTGATTGCATGTGATGTTTATCATGTTTTACATCTTATTTGCTTAGAACGACGGTAGCTTAAATAAGATGATCCCTCACTAAAATTTCAAGAAAGGTGTTCCCCCTAACTGTGCACCATTACGAAGGTTCGTTGTTTCGAAGCACCACATGATGATCGGGTGTGATAGATTCTAACATTCGAATACAATGGGTGTAAGCCAAATTTACACAACAAAAACACTTAGGTTGACTTGACGAGCCTATCATGTACAGACATGGCCTCGGAACACAGAAGACCGAAAGGTCGAGCATGAGTCGTATAGGAGATACGATCAACATGAAGATGTTCACCGATGTTGACTAGTCCGTCTCACGTGATGATCGGACACGGCCTAGTTGACTCGGATCATGTGTCACTTAGATGACTAGAGGGATGTCTATCTGAGTGGGAGTTCATTAAATGAACTCAATTATCATGAACATAGTCTAAATTGTCTTTGCAAATATGTTGTAGATGAATAGCTCACGTTGTAGCTCCCTGTTTCAATATGTTCCTAGAGAAAGACCAAGTTGAAAGATATTGTAAGCACTGATGCGGACTAGGTTCGTAGTCTGAGGAGTGTCCTCACTGCTACACAGAAGGCTTACGTCTTTGATGCACCGCTCGATGTGCAAACCCCTACAACATCGTCTGTGGATGTTGTGAACACCTGACAGACACATCCTGATGACTACTTGATAGTTTAGTGCACCATACTTTACGGCTTAGAATCGGGATTCCAATGACGTTTTTGAACGCCATAAGACATATGAGATGTTCCAAGAGCTAAAATTGGGATTTCAGGCTCATGCCCGTGTTGAGAGGTGTGAGACCTCTGACAAGTTCTTTTGCCAACAAGATGGAGGAGAATAGCTCAGCTAGTGAGCATGTGCTTAGAATGTCTGGGTGCTACAATCACTTATGAAAGAACATGCAGTGCCCCCATGTTTGGTTTTGGTAATTGATGACAATCTCTATAGACTAATGGTTGCCTTGAGTTATATTTGAAGGTTTTGTCCATAGGCTTTTCTTGGAGTACATGTGTTGGTTTCAAGGAGAGTTTGTGTCGGCCAAGGTGTTATTCAAGGAATTATCCAAAGATTGGTCATGTGAGAGTTGAGCTTATTGCAAGCATGTCTTGAAGAAGAAGATTGTGTGATCATTCATGTCTACCTTCAAGACATCATTCAAATGAAGAGAATTGGAAAGGTTCAAGGATGATCAAGACTAAGTCAAGAGTGAATCAAGTTGATCAACTCACAAAGCGCAGAAGATGTACCGAGAGGGATCAAGTGATCCCATGGTATGGTAAGAATTGTCAATTACGCTTTGTGTACTAACCCATGGTCTTCGTGAGAGTTCTTTGTGGGGTTAGGTTGCGGTGTGCAAGTTCAAGTGGAGCATCACGAAGAGATCAAATGCTTGAAGCTTGCTGTCCTTTGTGGTGATAATGGACTTGTGAAGATGTGCGGAAGAGTGGCTCACCCATAGTGGAGTATGGGGGAGCAATCAACTAGTCTTCATCGAGTCAACACAATCAAGAAAGGTGGTCCAACTTGAGGGAGTCAAGATTGTCATCATCTAGCTCAAGTGGACCATGTGCAAGGCAAAGGTTTGCCCTTGATAGGTTTTCTATTTTACCGGTCTCATGATGGTAGTTGGGAGACCGGGTTATAGGATCGATTGCCGTACTATCAAGGGGGGCTCTCGATGAGTGGCTTGATCGTATCGTTCATAGAGAGCTCAAACCATTGCATCCTTGCATCATCTTTCTTGGTTCTTGTTTGGTTCTCTTTGTGAGTCTTAGAGCTTATGGTCATCTTGATGACAAGCTCGAGTTCATCGAAAACGGAGTTCACATGCATCTTCTATGATGTTTTCGATGTTGGAGGTTTTGCCGGTTCTTCTCGGTTGGAGGTTTCACTCCTCTATTTGTTGGCATACCTCCCTTGCCTCTTCTTACTATATCCAACAAGCTTGAGTTTGCTCAATTCGGAGCTCATATGCAGAAGTTATGGCAGTTCTGGTTTTCTTGAGAGTGGTTTTTGTCTGGTCCCAGCGGTAGTACCGCGTGCCCCAGCGGTAGTACCGCTTGGAGCTCTCAGCCGTTGTACCGCTGCTTCCGGGCGGTGGTACCGCCAACTTGCTCAGCAAAGACTTGGGCGGTTGTTCCGGCCAGGCACCGCCCAAGTACCGGTCAGGCCTCTGTTTTGATGCGGTACTCGGGCGGTGGTGGCCCGGTTGGTCCGGTCATACCGGTTGTCGTGGATCTAAGTCTGACAGTAGAGTGGGGGTAGGTATGGAGAGGCAAGGTCCTAGCTATGGAGAGGTTGTAAGCACAAGAGATGTACGAGTTCAGGCCCTTCTCGGAGGAAGTAAAAGCCCTACGTCTCGGAGCCCGGAGGCGGTCGAGTGGATTATGTGTATATGGATTACAGGGTGCTGAACCCTTCTGCCTGTGGAGGGGGGTGGCTTATATAGAGTGCGCCAGGACCCCAGCCAACCCACGTAATGAAGGGTTTCAGGTACATTAAGTCCGGGGCGTTACTGGTAACGCCCCACATAAAGTGTCTTTACTATCATAAAGTCTACTTAATTACAGACCGTTGCAGTGCAGAGTGCCTCTTGACCTTCTGGTGGTCGAGTGAGTCTTCGTGGTCGAGTCCTTCAAGTCAGTCGAGTGAGTCCCTCGTAGGTCGACTGGAAGGTGATCTCTTCTAAGGGTGTCCTTGGGCAGGGTACTTAGATCAGGTCTGTGACCCTACCCTAGGTACATGACTCCATCATTAGCCCCCGAATGGATTGAGGCTCGAGTGATGAAGGAGTTGATGTTGTTTCCGATTAGCCTTCGTGTACTGGTCGTGCGTTGTTTTGAAAAAAATCTCTTTGTTGATAGTGAGCAACTTTTCTTCAGTCGACTCTATCCATTCTTTTCCTTCGTCGAGTGGTCTTTTGGACTTTGCCGATTTCCGAGCGACGGATCGCAGGAAATCCCGCGTTTGGCAGACCGATCTGCCATTCGCGGATTCCGCGGGATGCGAAATTTGGGGAAGCGCGCGAAGCGGGGCGGACCGCGGTGTTCGGACGGGACAGGGCATAGACGCCTCGATCCCCGCACCGCTTTTTTCGCCACGTATCGCGTCCGCGTAACTGTTCAGGATATGATTAGATCGACCGGGCCCACCTGTCATCCACTCGGAAGGGATCTTATAAATGCGCCCGGCGAGGGTTTTTTGAACAGTGCCTCAGCATTCTCCCTCTATTCCCTTCGTCTCCGCCCAACGCGCTCGCTCTCGCCTCCGCACAACTTCTCCTCGCGCGTCCCGCCGGCAGCCATGGTCAAGGAGAAGACGGCGGTGTTGGAACGCGCGAAGAAGGCGTCGGCGACGGAGAAGGCGAAGGGGAGATCCACCAGTCGTGGCGGGTCTTCGTCTAGATCTCGCCTGCCGAAAGGCTGGGTCCAGGGAGATTGGATCCAGTCGACCATCACGGAGAAGGATCTCCTCGACATGGCCAACGAGGGCCTGATCCCTCATGGAGCTGCGAGGCTTCTGGGGAAAGAGTGGCAGCCCCAGCCGGAAGAGGGTGAGTGCGTGCTTCTGGCTACCCATGTCGACCGCGGATTTTCTTTGCCGCCGAGCATTTTCTTCCGTGGTTTCTTGAACTTCTTTGGAGCGCAACTCCACCACTTCACCCCGAATTCTATCGCCTATCTTGCCGCGTTTGTGTCCATGTGTGAGAGTTTCCTGGGTTGTCGACCGCATTGGGGTTTGTTCAAGCACATATTCACGTGTCGCTCTCAGACCGTGAAGAAGGCGAGCCCAGGCGACGAAAAAACCCGAGTTGTCCAAATGTGTGGGGGTCTGGGGATCCAGGTGAGGAACAAGAGCACCTTCCCAGCCATGACATTTCCCGAGTCAGTCAGAGGCTGGCAGTCGACCTGGTTCTACTGCCAGGATCAGTCGACGCCGGGGCAGTCGAGTGGACTCCCTCAGTTCACCATGGGCCGAGTGAACAAGCCCTCCTCTCTGAAGGTGATTCCGGAGGAGAAAGCTGACGTGAAGATGCTGATGGAGCGTGTAGTTCAGTTGGTTCGGGAGGGAGTGACGGGTATGGATCTCCTAGAGGTTTTTCTTAGGCGTCGTATCCAGCCTCTTCAGTTCCGGAGCCATTGCATGTGGTTGTACTGCGGGACTGAGGATGTGACTCGGGTCAATCCAGAAGCAGTCGACGATGCCACTCTGGAAAGGTGGATGGCCGCTGTTACTGGGAACAAGGATAACCCTCGCGGAGCCAGAAGGATTCCTCCACTCAACTGCCACAGTGATCCAAACAAGGTATGTCTGCTCCACTTCCCATTGTATTCTCGTCACATTTATTTCTGTTTTCTCTGCCGATCGGTCGACTGATCTTTGTCTTGATGTCTATCAGGCCCTCACTGAGCTGTACTCGATGCCCAATGGAGCACAGGCTCCGACCGAGGAGGGAGAAGCGAGCGGGGGCAAGATCCAGGAGGAGGAGTGGGACTCGGACGCCGCTGAGGATGATGATGACGATGATGACGACGATGATGATGACGATGAGGACGAGGAAGAGGAGGAGGAGGAGGAGGTCGCACCACCGCGCTCGGAAAGGCGGTCGAAACTTGTCCATGACCCTGCGACTGAACGTGGCAAGGGGGTTGCGACTGTTACACAGTCGACCAAGCGCCCTCGGACCACCTCTTCGGCGCCGACTGAAAAGGCGTCGAAGCAGCCCAGGGCGGCCCCGTCAAAGCCGACCAAGCTCCTGCCGAAGATGAAGGTGTCCATCCCCACCATATCAGGGTAATCATGCTGCTTGAGTCTTCTTGTTTTGTGCGAACATTATCTCTGGTTGGCGCTGGAGTTAGTCGACTGACTCTTTGGAGTTGCAGTGCTGCTACTTCTGAGACCTCAGCCCGGGCTGACGACCATGAGATGGAGGACGCAGCAACCTCAAAACTTGGTACTATACTCTTAACACCGTTTCTAGTCGACTGACTCATGATCTCTAATTCTGATTCTTTTCTGTAGCTCCATCCAATGTTGTTATCACTCTCCCTGATGATGATGAAGATGAGGAACCGCTGAAGCCCAGAAGGAGTAGGAAAGCATCTGCCGGCAGGGTGTCCCAGGATGTGACGGTGCCTGAGACTCTGGTCGCGGAGGAGGAGAACACCACTCGACACACTGTGTCCTTCGTAGATCCACTGACGAGTGCTCTGCAGCCCTCCCTCTTCACGACGCACCACGTCCCAGAGGACCAAGCTGGCGCCGCGAAGGAGGCGATACGCCAGGCAGGGATCATGATGGAGCAGTTGAAGACCATCCGGGATGCGAGCCAGGCAGCTTACGACGCCAGTTCCGCCCTTCAAAGCAATGTTCAGGTCAGTCGACCACCGCTTGTTTTCTTTCCAGAATTTATAGTAATCACCCAGTGGGTGTGTCGATTTAAACTCCATGATAGCGGGGGCACGCTGAGTGCACCCGCTGGGTGTAGTCCCCAAGGCTAAGGTCGACTGCTGGCAGTCGGCCTTAGGCTTTATAAGTTCAGTCTTTCCGTCATTCGACTATGGTGACTGGATTTCGCAAACCGGTGGGGGCACACTGAGTGCACCCACTGGGTGTAGTCCCCAAGGCTAAGGTCGACTGCTGGCAGTCGGCCTTAGGCTTTATAAGTTCAGTCTTTCCGTCATTCGACTATGGCGACTGGATTTCGCAAACCGGTGGGGGCACGCTGAGTGCACCCACTGGGTGTAGTCCCCGAGACTGTGGTCGACTGCTTGCAGTCGATTACAGTCTTAAAGAATACATCTTGTTTTTTTTGAGGTCGATTGGTCGATTCTGTCTTCAACAGGATTAGTGGGGGCACACTGAGTGCACCCACTGGGTGTAGTCCCCGAGACTACGGTCGAATGCTTGTATTCGGTTGTAGTCTTAGAAACGCATGATTTTTCCTGTTCCACTCGGAAGTGAATTATCTTTGACATTTAGTCGATTGATTCTTCCCAGAGATCCTGTGACCTTGCGGCTCGCTACACTGAGCTGGAAAACAAGCACATTCAGCTCGAGTTGGATTTGAAGCTGGCTCAGGAGAATCTGACGAAGGCAAAGGAGGAGACCAAAGGTATGTTTGGTGAGACCTCGACGACTGCTTTTTCCCTTTATTTGTTTCAAAATCTGATCTTGCTGTAACTTGCAGGTAAGGTGAAGGAGGCCCAACAAAAAAAGACCTTGAACTAGCTGAGAGGATCAAGCTCGCTGACGAGAAGTTAGCTTCAGTCACCAAGCTTGAACAAGAAAATACCAATCTGAAAGCTGCTCTTGGGAAGAAAAATGATCTGGAGGCCTTCCTGAAGGGTCTTGCCAAGAAGCTGTTCCTTATGCTTGAAGGTAAACCTTTACGCTAAACAATCATTTTCAACTGTGATTTTTCCATTCGACCATTGCCTTGACTCGGTGATCGCCCTTGCAGAATTTTGTCAAGACTTTGAAGAAGAGACTAGCCGGCTGGAACCAAACCTTGACCCTGTCAATTCTCCGGTGAACGACGAAGTTGCCATGAATGTTTTCCGACTGGAGTCCCGTGTTGCAGCTGTCGTGGACTATCTTGCAAGGCTGAAGGTCGCCACATCTCGCATCGACTCAACGCTCTGGCCCAGGGAGACACTCCAGAACGACCTCGAGTCGCTGATGGCTCGCTTGAACACGGTCCCTGGTCGAGTGCAGGAGTGGAAAAAGTCCTCGGCTCGGTGCGGTGCAGATGTTGCTCTGTGTCTGGCCCGAGTCCACTACAAAGATGCGCGAGAAGACAAGCTGGCGGCCCTCCGGGTGGCTAACACCAAGAAACACGACTTCAGGTCCTTTATGGAAACTTTCATTGCTGCTGCCACTCGGATCGCAGACGGAATTGATCTTGATGAGTTTGTTGCACCTTCCAGCCCTCCACAGGAGGAGTAAAATACTTCTTTTAAGCTCGACGCTTTAAATTTGCCTCGGTATGCCAAGTGGAGTTGTAACCGATAAACCTTAACAGGCTTAGCGCCTGAGCACTTTCGGTTCCTTTAGGTATCGTTCCGAACTTGAATTTGATGTTTGAATATGATTGCTTTTGGCTTGAAATGTCTTTTGCAGGTTCAAAGCAAGACGCTCACTGCAGTCGACTTATTCCTTAATCCACTTAGGGGAGCGTTGGGCTTCAGTTAAGCCCCCGAGTGAGAGATTTGCTCTTCACTCGGTAGGGTTTTTATATCTTAGGCGAGCACTGGGCTGCAGCTAAGTCCCCGAGTGAGAGGTTTGCTCTTCACTCGGTAGGATTTTTATATCTTAGGCGAGCACTGGGCTGCAGCTAAGCCCCCGAGTGAGAGGTTTGCTCTTCACTCGGTAGGATTTTTATATCTTAGGCGAGCACTGGGCTACAGCTAAGCCCCCGAGTGAGAGGTTTGCTCTTCACTCGGTAGGATTTTTTATATCTTAGGCGAGCACTTGGACTGCAGCTAAGCCCCCGAGTGAGAGGTTTGCTCTTCACTCGGTAGGATTTTTTATATCTTAGGTGAGCACTGGGCTGCA
>NC_057794.1:553517529-553685319 GCF_018294505.1 Triticum aestivum | reverse complement strand
TTAGGCGAACACTGGGCTGCAGCTAAGCCCCCGAGTGAGAGGTTTGCTCTTCACTCGGTAGGATTTTTATATCTTAGGCGAGCACTTGGACTGCAGCTAAGCCTCCGAGTGGAAGTCTGGCTTACCACTCGGTAGGATTTTGATAACTTAGGCGAGTACTTGGACTGCAGCTAAGCCCCCAAGTGGAAGTCTGGCTTACCACTCGGTAGGATTTTTATAACTTAGGCGAGTACTTGGACTGCAGCTAAGCCTCCGAGTGGAAGTCTGGTTTACCACTCGGTAGGATTTTGATAACTTAGGTGAGTACTTGGACTGCAGCTAAGCCCCCGAGTGGAAGTCTGGCTTACCACTCGGTAGGATTTTATTTAATCTTAGGCGAAACGGATTCGCAGCTAAGCCTCCGAGTGGGAGTCTGGCTCACCACTCGGTAAGGATTTTTACAAACTTAGGCGAAACGGATTCGCGGCTAAGTCACCCACTGAGGGGAAAATTTTATTGGACAAAATAAAAAGTGACAAAAATTATGGAGGAACTATGACACTATTATTTTGAAATCCATGAACTACAGGAGTACTTTATTGCAACTTATCCGAGTGATAAACTTAAGTGTAAAATGGGCGGAGTAGTTCCGCGTTCCAAGCTCGGGGCTCGTCGATATTATGTTCGACGTTGTAAAGACGGTACGCCCCGTTGTGGAGAACTTTGGTGACGATGAAGGGTCCTTCCCAAGAAGGAGCAAGCTTGTGATGTTTCTTCTGATCCACTCGGAGAACTAAATCTCCTTCCTGGAAGGCTCGACCCCTCACATTTCTGGCGTGGAAACGACGCAAATCTTGTTGGTAGATGGTCGATCGGATCAGAGCCATCTCCCTTTCTTCCTCTAAAAGGTCGACTGCGTCCTGCCGCGCTTGTTCAGCTTCTGCTTCGTTGTAGATCTCAACTCGAGGAGCATTGTGGAGAAGATCACTCGGCAAGACTGCTTCAGCTCCGTAGACTAAGAAGAATGGAGTTCTTCCGGTCGACCGATTAGGTGTGGTCCGCAGTCCCCAAAGCACCGAGGGAAGTTCGTCGACCCAAGCTCCAGCTGCATGCTTGAGATCACGCATCAGTCGGGGTTTCAATCCCTTGAGAATCAGGCCATTGGCTCGCTCTGCTTGTCCATTCGTCTGCGGATGGGCGACTGAAGCGTAGTCGACTCGTGTGCCTTGAGAGTTGCAGAAATCCCTGAATTCCTCCGAGTCAAAGTTCGACCCATTATCCATAATGATGCTGTGCGGGACTCCATATCTGAATATCAGTTCCCTGATGAAGCTAACAACAGTACCGGCGTCAAGGTTCTTGATTGGTTTAGCCTCAATCCACTTGGTGAACTTGTCGACTGCCACCAGTACGTGCGTGAAGCCACTTCGACCTGTTCTCAAAGGACCAACCATGTCCAACCCCCATACTGCGAAAGGCCAGATGAGTGGAATGGTCTTCAGAGCTGATGTAGGCTTGTGCGACATATTCGAGTAGAACTGACATCACTCGCACTTATCCACTATTTCCTTTGCCATCTCATTCGCCTTTGGCCAGTAAAATCCGGCTCGGTATGCTTTGGCCACGATGGTCCGAGAGGACGCATGATGACCACAGGTCCCCGAGTGAATATCATTAAGGATGATTCGACCTTCGTCTGGTGTTATGCACTTCTGACCAACTCCAGTCGCGCTTTCTCTATATAACTGTCCTTTGATTACGGTAAAGGCTTTAGATCGACGGACGATCTGTCGAGCCTCTTCCTCATCCTCCGGAAGCTCTTTTCTCAGGATATACGCGATATACGGAACTGTCCAGTCGGGAATGACCACCAAGACCTCCATGACCAAGTCGACTACTGCTGGGACTTCAACCTCAGTCGGATCTGTGGCACTCTTGGGCTGTGGAGCTTCTTCGGTGAAAGGATCTTCTTTGACTGACGGAGTGTGTATATGCTCCAAGAACACACCACTCGAAATGGCTCCTCTCTTGGAACCTATCTTTCCTAGATCATCAGCTGCTTGATTTTTCAGTCGGGGTATATGATGGAGCTCCAACCCCTCGAACTTCTTTTCCAGCTTCCTCACTGCACTGCAGTATCCAGTCATGGCTGGGCTTCTCACGTCCCACTCCTTCATCACTTGGTTGACCACTAAATCTGAATCGCCATAGACCATCAGGCGACGGACGCCGAGTGAAATGGCCATGCGCAATCCGTATAAGAGGGCCTCATACTCTGCCTCATTGTTGGAGGAATCAAAGTGAATCTGGAGCACATATCTGAGCTTATCTCCTCTGGGGGAAACCAGGACAACCCCAGCACCGGAACCATTCAACATCTTAGAGCCATCAAAAAACATGGTCCAATGCTCTGAGTGAACTTCAGTCGGCTGCTGCTGTTCAATCCACTCGGCGAGGAAATCTGCTATTGCCTGGGACTTAATGGCTTTCTTTGCCTCAAACTTGATATCAAGGGGAAGAAGTTCAATCGCCCATTTCGCCACTCGACCAGTTGCATCTCTGTTGTGCAAAATCTCTGATAGTGGAGCGTCGCTGACGACTGTGATGGAATGATCAGAGAAATAATGAGCAACCTTCTTTGTGGTCATGTATATTCCATACACAAGCTTCTGATAATGAGGATATCTCTGCTTGGATGGAGTCAAGACTTCAGACAAATAATACACTGGGCGCTGAACTTTGAAAGCTTTTCCTTCTTCTTCCCGCTCGACCGTAAGCACAGTACTGACGACTTGTCCTGTGGCTGTGATATAAAGCAACAGAGGCTCTTTGCTGATTGGAGCAGCAAGCACCGGCTGGGTGGAGAGCAGAGCTTTTAGCTCAACAAACGCAGCATCAGCTTCTGGAGTCCACTCGAACTTGTCTGCCTTCTTCATCAGTCGGTAAAGAGGCAATGCCTTTTCACCGAGTCGTGAGATGAATCGACTTAATGCGGCCAAGCATCCAGTAAGCTTCTGGACATCGTGCACTCGCACAGGGCGTTTCATTCGGAGAATAGTGCCGATCTTTTCTGGATTAGCGTCGATCCCTCGCTCGGAAACGAGAAAACCGAGTAACTTGCCACCAGGAACTCCGAATGTGCACTTTGATGGATTGAGCTTGATATCATACCTTCTGAGGTTGGCAAATGTTTCGGCGAGGTCAGCGAGCAGGTCGGAACCTCTTCGTGACTTGACGACGATATCATCCATATACGCTTCCACATTCCGACTGATTTGAGTGAGTAGACACTTCTGAATCATTCGCATAAATGTGGCTCCGGCATTCTTGAGGCCGAATGGCATGGTGATATAGCAGAAGCACCCGAATGGAGTGATGAAAGCTTTTTTACCTCGTCGGGTCCGTACAGACGGATCTGGTGGTACCCGGAGTAGGCGTCTAGAAAAGACAATCTCTCACATCCCGCGGTCGAGTCAACAATTTGATCTATGCGAGGGAGGGGAAAATGATCTTTCGGGCAGGCCCGGTTGATGTGCTTTAAATCAATGCACATTCGGAGCGATTTGTCCTTCTTAGGAACCATGATGACATTAGCGAGCCACTCAGAGTGGTATATCTCTCGGATAAATCCTGCCGCCAACAGTCGAGCCACTTCCTCACCAATGGCTTTTCTCTTCTGGACGGCGGACCGCCGAAGATGCTCTTTGACTGGTTTTGCTGATGAGTCGACTCTTAGGCGATGCTCAGCCAGTCCCCTGGGAACACCTGGCATGTCAGCGGGCTTCCATGCAAAAATGTCCCAGTTCTCACGGAGGAACTGGATGAGCGCTTCTTCCTATTTCGGGTCGAGTGTTGTGGAGATGTGGGTCGGGGCTGCATCGGGGTCGGTCGGGTGAATGTGAACAGGCTTCGTCTCACCGGACGACTGAAATGCAGATTCTGTGGCGGGTTTCTTGGATCGCAGCAAATCACTCGGATCTGCATTTTGCTTGTATTCTTCAAACTCGACCGCTGTCACCTGGGAATCAGCAATCTTTGAGCCCTTCTGAAAGCACTCTTCTGCCTTTTTCCGATCACCGGTGACAGTGATCACTCCTTTGGGGCCGGGCATCTTCAATTTGAGGTACACGTAACATGGTCGAGCCATGAACCGTGCATAAGCTGGTCTCCCCAAAATGGCATGATATGCACTCTGAAAATCCACGACCTCAAACGCCAACTTCTCTTTGCGAAAATGTTTCGAATCACCAAACACCACGTCCAGAGCTATTTGGCCGAGTGACTCGGCTTTCTTCCCTGGTATAACTCCATGAAAGCTCATGTTACTGGTGCTCAGTCGGGACATCGGAATGCCCATTCCTTTCAGTGTGTCTGCATACAACAAATTCAGCCCGCTACCACCGTCCATCAGCACTTTTGTCAGTCGAGTGCCTTCGACAACTGGATCGACCACCAGAGCTTGCCTCCCAGGGGTGGCAATATGAGTCGGGTGATCAGATTGGTCGAATGTGATGGGTGTTTGGGACCATCTTAGATAATTTGCTTTTGCTGGGGTAACCATGTTCACCTCGCGGTTAATGACTTTCAATCGACTCTTGCTTTCCACATCTGCAAAGATCATCAGAGTGGAGTTGACATGCGGATATCCTTCCTCACTGTCCTCCTTGTCTTCGGCCTTGTCCGACTCCTTTTCCTTGTCTTTAGACTGTTTTCCTTGAAACTGCTGGATCAGGAGTCGACATTGGCGAGTGGTATGCTTTGGGTAAATGATATTCCCCTCTTCGTCTTTCTTCGTGTGGATATGACACGGCATATCCATCACGTCGTTCCCTTCTTTATCCTTTACCTTCTTAGGGTTCCAGGATCCTTTTGGTTTCCCTTTAAACTTTCCATGAGCCACGGCCAGAGCCTCTCCAGGAGCTGCCGGTTCAGCCTTCCGCTTCTGTTTCCGACTGGTGTTTCCCTTCTCCGACTGGCTCGGCTTGTGCTTGCCGCTTCGGAGTCGGTCTTCTTCTTCACCGTTGGCGTACTTGGTAGCAATTTCCATCATCCGACTCAAGGTCATGTCTCCGGTTCGACCAAATTTCAAACTCAATTCTCTGTTCTTGACACCATCCTTGAAGGCGCAGACTGCCTAATGATCAGACACATTCTCCACAGTATGGTGCACTCATTGGTCTTCTGCACGCAGACTTGCAGCTCCGTCAATCCAGCCGGTCGCTTGCAAGTTCCTTCAAACGTTCTGACAAACACTCGGGACAGATCTTCCCAAGTGTAAATACTGCTAGGAGGTAACTGATTCAACCACGCTCTGGCAGAATCTTCCAACATGAGGGGCAAATGCTTCATGGCCACCTCGTCATTCCCACCACCAATCTGAACTGCCACTCGGTAGTCCTCAAGCCAAGTTTCAGGCTTAGACTCACCGGTGAACTTGCTGACTCCTGTTGCCAACCTGAAATTGGGAGGAATCACTACAGTTCTGATAGCTCTGCTGAAACATTCCGGACCAGAAACGTGCACTCGACTGCTCGTGGGCGCATCTCTGTCGAGTCCACCTCGATGGGCTCTGTTCTGGTCGACCAAGCCTTGCACGATCATGGATCGCGCGTCGAAGCCTGGTTCTCTGGGGTCGACTGGAACTCTTCGCCCCGCACTGAGCTGACGTCTGTCATCTTGCTGCCGAGGAGCGTAAGACCCACCCCTCGGAGGGGAAGTGGGCACTCGACGCCTATCATCTCGGTCATGTCGGTCTCCGTATTGGTCTCGCCGATTCTCGCGCCCTTCACGCCGCGGAGGCGATCTGGGACTGTGAGCCGACTGAACCGTATTCGCAGCGACGGATCGACTATGAATTCTGTTGCGCAACTGCGACACGGCTGAATTCTGATCTCCTGCTGCCCGGAGCAGATCCCTGATCTGCATCAAGCCTCTGCCAGCTTCCGACTGAGAGGGCTGGATGGACTCTGCTATACGGGTCGCAGTTGCTAAATTCTGGATTGGGGTTCGATATACCTGAGTCGGCGGGAAGAGTTGACGTCGACTGGCGTCGGGAACTCGTTGCCGCGCGCGCTCGTCGAGTGCTCGCTGAAGATTCTCCAGGCGAGCGCGTTCGGCCAAATTGGCCAAACGTGCCTCCTCCAAGGCGCGAGCCTCGGGGGTTTCTCCTGCGATGGGAGTATGCAGGGCATCCATGTTCCTGCGGCGAAGTTCCTCTCTTTGCAGAGAGTCGAGTGGCTCGGGCTGGTACTCTTCGTGGTCTCGTGCGGGGTCGCCTCCGTCGCCTGCCCCACCATCACGGGCGAAGCCAGGGGGGCTGCGAGGCCCGTCGACCATCAAGATTTCCGCCGCTGGATCACTGCTATCGCATTCGGATGCAGTCTCTACGGAGCCAGTCTACAGATCGAATAGGCCGTAGAGAGATTCATCGGGCTCGATTGCCGCAACTTGGGTGGTGGCCGTCTGGTGAGCCACCGCGTGTCTCACCCACCGCTGAAGCCTCGACCGACCCGAGCGCTTGCGCTGGCGGGACACCGGGAGGGTGGTCGATAGGGGAGTCGACCGATATGGGGTCGACGGTTGCCGCAGCAGAACGCCGCGGACACATGCGCGAAAATGCGTCGCACCGCGGACGGGGAGCGCATCGACGTCGAGTGGAGCCTCCTGGAGCCAGGCGGAGTCGTCGGCGACGAAGGTGAGAGCACCGAGACGAATCTCTCGACCCTCGACCAAAACTCCAGCAGCTACCATGACGAAAGTACTCGGAAGAATCGCAACTTCTCCACAAAATCGCTAAAACACCCGCCCCACGGTGGGCACCAACTGTCGTGGATCTAAGTCTGACAGTAGAGTGGGGGTAGGTATGGAGAGGCAAGGTCCTAGCTATGGAGAGGTTGTAAGCACAAGAGATGTACGAGTTCAGGCCCTTCTCGGAGGAAGTAAAAGCCCTACGTCTCGGAGCCCAGAGGCGGTCGAGTGGATTATGTGTATATGGATTACAGGGTGCCGAACCCTTCTGCCTGTGGAGGGGGGTGGCTTATATAGAGTGCGCCAGGACCCCAGCCAACCCACGTAATGAAGGGTTTAAGGTACATTAAGTCCGGGGTGTTACTGGTAACACCCCACATAAAGTGTCTTTACTATCATAAAGTCTACTTAATTACAGACCATTGCAGTGCAGAGTGCCTCTTGACCTTCTGGTGGTCGAGTGAGTCTTCGTGGTCGAGTCCTTCAAGTCAGTCGAGTGAGTCCCTCGTAGGTTGACTGGAAGGTGATCTCTTCTAAGGGTGTCCTTGGGCAGGGTACTTAGATCAGGTCTGTGACCCTACCCTAGGTACATGACTCCATCACCGGTACCACCGGTGTCTGGAGCGGTTCAACCGCTCAGGACTTAGCCGCCCGAGCGCTCAAGGCCATGCGGTTGCACCGGCCTGGTACCGCTCGACTACCACACTCAGGGGTGACTCCCTTCTGTTCCTATGCGGTGGTTGAGCGGTGGCTGGGCGGTTGGTCCGGTTGTTCTTCTCAACCGGTGCTACCGCCTGGTCGCCCGGTTGTACCGCCTGGTAGGGTTCTGCACGTATACTGTGAGTCCCGGTTGTACTGGGACCAGGAGCGGTAGTACCGCTCGTGTGTGGGCTGAGCACATAACGGTTGGATTTTCCCCCTCCTATAAAAGGGGGTCTTCTTCCCCATTGAACCTAACCCTCTGAGCTCGTGTTCTTCCCCCTTTGTTGACCTTCTCTGAGCTTGCTAACTCTCATTCCCTCCATGGATTCTTGCTAGTTTTTGAGGGAAAAGAGAGAGGAGATCTAGATCCACATTTCCACCAATCACTTTCTCCTCTATGTGAGGGGAACCCCTTGGATCTATATCTTGGAGTTCTTGGTGTTCTCCTTCTTGTTCTTCCCGTTGGGGAACGTAGCAGAAATTCAAAAAATTTCCTACGTAACACCAAGATCTATCTATGGAGAGACCAGCAACGAGTAGAAAGGGGAGTGCATCTACATACCCTTGTAGATCGCTAAGCGGAAGCGTTCAAGTGAACGGGGTTGATGGAGTCGTACTCGTCGTGATTCAGATCACCGATGATCCTAGTGCCGAACGGACGGCACCTCCGCGTTCAACACACGTACAGCTCGACAATGTCTCCCACGCCTTGATCCAGCAAGGAGAGAGGGAGAGGTTGAGGAAGACTCCATCCAGCAGCAGCACAACGGCGTGGTGGTGATGCAGGAGCGTGGCAATCCTGCAGGGCTTCGCCAAGCACCTACGGGAGAGGAGGAGGTGTCACGGGAGGGAGGGAGGCGCCAAGGGCTCAGGTATGGATGCCCTCCCTCCCCTCCACTATATATAGGGGCAGGGGAGAGGGGGGAGGCGCAGCCTTGCCCCTTACTCCAAGAAAGGGGTGCGGCCAAGAGGGGGGAGGAGTCCATCCTCCCCAAGGCACCTCGGAGGTGCCTTCCCCCTTTAGGACTCTCCCCTTTTTCCTATATCTTGGCGCATGGGCCTCTAGGGGCTGGTGCCCTTGGCCCATGTAGGCCAAGGCGCACCCCCTACAGCCCATGTGGCCCCCCGGGGCAGGTGGCCCCACCCGGTGGGCCCCCGGGACCCTTCCGGTGGTCCCGGTACAATACCGATGACCCCGAAACTTGTCCCGATGGCCGAAACAGGACTTCCTATATATAAATCTTTACCTCCGGACCATTCCGGAACTCCTCGTGACGTCCGGGATCTCATCCGGGACTCCGAACAACATTCGGTAACCACATACAAACTTCCTTTATAACCCTAGCGTCATCGAACCTTAAGTGTGTAGACCCTACGGGTTCGGGAGACATGCAGACATGACCGAGATGTTCTCCGGTCAATAACCAACAGCGGGATCTGGATACCCATGTTGGCTCCCACATGTTCCACGATGATCTCATCGGATGAACCACGATGTCAAGGACTCAATCAATCCCGTATACAATTCCCTTTGTCTAGCGGTATGGTACTTGCCCGAGATTCGATCGTCGGTATACCGATACCTTGTTCAATCTCGTTACCGGCAAGTCTCTTTACTCGTTCCGTAACACATCATCCCGTGATCAACTCCTTGATCACACTGTGCACATTATGATGATGTCCTACCGAGTGGGCCCAGAGATACCTCTCCGTTTACACGGAGTGACAAATCCCAGTCTCGATTCGTGCCAACCCAACAGACACTTTCAGAGATACCCGTAGTGTACCTTTATAGCCACCCAGTTACGTTGTGACGTTTGGCACACCCAAAGCACTCCTACGGTATCCGGGAGTTGCACAATCTCATGGTCTAAGGAAATGATACTTGACATTAGAAAAGCTTTAGCATACGAACTACATGATCTTGTGCTAGGCTTAGGATTGGGTCTTGTCCATCCATCATTCTCCTAATGATGTGATCCCGTTATCAACGACATCCAATGTCCATGGTCAGGAAACCGTAACCATCTATTGATTAACGAGCTAGTCAACTAGAGGCTTACTAGGGACATGGTGTTGTCTATGTATCCACACATGTATCTGAGTTTCCTATCAATACAATTCTAGCATGGATAATAAACGATTATCATGAACAAGGAAATATAATAATAATCAATTTATTATTGCCTCTAGGGCATATTTCCAACAGTCTCCCACTTGCACTAGAGTCAATAATCTAGTTCACATCGATATGTGATTAACACTCAAGGTCACATCCCCATGTGACTAACACCCAAAGAGTTTACTAGAGTCAATAATCTAGTTCACATTTACCATGTGATTAACACTCGATGAGTTCTGGGTTTGATCATGTTATGCTTGTGAGAGAGGTTATAGTCAACGGGTCTGAACCTTTCAGATCCGTGTGTGCTTTACAAATCTCTATGTCATCTCCTAGATGCAGCTACCACGTTCTATTTGGAGCTATTCCAAATAACTGTTCTACTTGGAGCTATTCTAAATTGTTGCTCCATTATACGTATCCGGTATCTCTACTCAGAGCTATCCGGATAGGTGTTAAGCTTGCATCGACGTAACCCTTTACGACGAACTCTTTACCACCTCCATAATTGAGAAAATTCCTTAGTCCACTAGTTACTAAGGATAACTTTGACCGCTGTCCTGTGATCCATTCTTGGATCACTCTTGTACCCCTTGACTGACTCATGGTAAGGCACACTTCAGGTGCGGTACACAGCATAGCATACTGTAGAGCCTATGTCTTAAGCATAGGGGACGACCTTCGTTCCTTTCTCTCTATTCTGCCATGGTCGAGCTTTAAGTCTTAACTTCATACCTTACAACTCAGGCAAGAACTCCTTCTTTGACTGATCCATCTTGAACACCTTCAAGATCATGTCAAGGTATGTGCTCATTTGAAAGTACTATTAAGCGTTTTGATCTATCCTTATAGATCTTGATGCTCAATGTTCAAGTAGCTTAATCCAGGTTTTCCATTGAAAACACTTTCCAAATAACCCTATATGCTTTCCAGAAATTCTACGTCATTTCTGATCATTAATATGTCAACAACATATACTCATCAGAAATTCTATAGTGCTCCCACTCACTTCTTTGGAAATACAAGTTTCTCATAAACTTTGTATACACCCAAAATCTTTGATCATCATCAAAGCATACATTCCAACTCCGAGATGCTCACTCCAGTCCTCAGAAGGATTGCTGGAGCTTTGCATACTTATTAGCATATTTCAGGATAGACAAAACCTTCCGGTTGTATCACATACAACCTTTCCTCAAGAATCGTCGAGGAAACAATGTTTTGACATCCTATCTGCAAGATTTCATAAATAATGCAGTAATTGCTAATATAATTCCAACAGACTCTTAGCATCGCTACGAGTGAGAAAGTCTCATCGTAGTCAACTCCTTGAACTTGTCGAAAAACATCTTAACGACAAGTCGAGCTTTCTCAATGGTGACACTTACCATCATTGTCTGTCTTCCTTTAAAATCCATATGTACCTAACAGCCTTACGACCATCAAGTAGTTCTTCCAAAGTCTACACTTTGTTTTCATACATGGATCCTCTCTCGGGTTTTATGGCCTTGAGCCATTTATCGGAATCCGGGCCCACCATCGCTTCTCCATAGCTCGTAGGTTCATTGTTGTCTAGCAACATGACTTCCAAGACAGGATTACTGTACCACTCTGAAGTAGTACGTATCCTTGTCACCCTACGAGGTTCGGTAGTGACTTGATCCGAAACTTCATGATCACTATCATAAGCTTCCACTTCAATTGGTGTAGGTGCCACAGGAACAACTTCCTGTGCCCTGCTACACACTTGTTGAAGTGACGGTTCAATAACCTCATCAAGTCTCCACCATCCTCCCACTCAATTCTTTCGAGAGAAACCTTTCCTCGAGAAAGGACCCGATTCAAGAAACAATCCCTATTGCTTTCGGATCTGAATTAGGAGGTATACCCAACTGTTTTGGGTGTCCTATGAAGATGCATTTTATCTGCTTTGGGTTCGAGCTTATCAACCTGAAACCTTTTCACATAAGCGTCGCAGCCCCAAACTTTCAAGAAACGACAACTTAGGTTTCTCTAAACCATAATTCATACGGTGTCATCTCATCGGAATTACGTGGTGCCCTATTTAAAGTGAATGTGGTTGTCTTTAATGCCTAACCCATAAACTATCGTGGCAGTTCGATAAGAGACATCATGGTATGCATCATATCCAATAGGGTGCAACTATGATGTTCGGACACACCATCACACTATGGTGTTCCAGGCGGTATTAATTGTGAAACAATTTCCACAATGTCTTAATTGTGTGCCAAACTCGTAACTCAGATACTCATCTCTATGATCATATCATAGACATTTTATCCTCTTGTCACAATGATCTTCTACTTCACTCTGAAATTACTTGAACCATTCAATAATTCAGACTTGTGTTTCATCAAGTAAATATTCTCAACATCTACTCGAATCATCTGTGAAGTAAGAACATAACGATATTCACTGCATGCCTCAGCACTCATTGGACTGCACACATCAAAATGTGTTGCTTCCAACAAGTTGCTATCTTGTTCCATCTTACTGAAAACGAGGCTTTTCAGTCATCTTGCCCATGTGGTATGATTTGCATGTCCCAAGTGATTCAAAATCAAGTGAGTCAAAACGGTCCATTTGCATGGAGTTTCTTCATGCATATACACCAATAGACATGGTTCGCATGTCTCAAACTTTTCAAAAACGAGTGAGCCCAAAGATCCATCAACATGGAGCTTCTTCATGCGTTTTATACCATTATGACTTACATGGCAGTGCCACAAGTAAGTGGTACTATCATTACTATCTTTTTGGCATGAACATGTGTATCACTACGATCGAGATTCAATAAACCATTCATTTTAGGTGTAAGACCATTGAAGGTATTATTCAAATAAACAGAGTAACCATTATTCTCCTTAAATGAATAACCATATTGCGATAGACGTAATCCAATCATGTCTATGCTCAACGCAAACACCAAATAACAATTATTTAGGTTTAACACCAATCTCTTTGGTAGAGGGAGCGTGCGATGCTTGATCATATCAAGCTTGGAAAAACTTCCAACACATATCGTCAGCTCACCTTTAGCTAGTCTCCGTTTATTCCGTAGCCTTTTGTTTCGAGTTACTAACACTTAGCAACCGAACCGGTATCTAATACCCTGGTGCTACTAGGAGTACTAGCAAAGTACACATTAACACAATGTATATCCAATATACTTCTATCGACCTTGCCAGCCTTCTTATCTACCAAGTATCTAGGGTAATTCTGCTCTAGTGGTTGTTCCCTTTATTACAAAAGCACTTAGTCTCGGGTTTGGGTTTTAGCTTGGTTTTCTTCACTAGAGCAGCAGCTGATTTGCCGTTTCATGAAGTATCCCTTCTTGCCCTTGCCCTTCTTGAAACTAGTGGTTTCACCAACCATCAACAATTGATGCTCCTTCTTGATTTCTACTTTCGCGGTGTCAAACATCGCGAATACCTCAAGGATCATCATATCTATCCCTGATATGTTATAGTTCATCACGAAGCTCTAGCAGCTTGGTGGCAATGACTTTGGAGAACCATCACTGTCTTATCTGGAAGATCAACTCCCACTCGATTCAAATGATTGTTGTACTCAGACAATCTGAGCACAAGCTCAACAATTGAGCTTTTCTCCTTAGTTTGCAGGTTAAGAAAGTCATCGGAGGTCTTATACCTCTTGACATGGGCACGAGCCTGAAATCCCAATTTCAGCCCTCAAAACATCTCATATGTTTCGCGATGTTTCAAAAACGTCTTTGGTGCCTCAACTCTAAACCGTTTAACTGAACTATCACGTAGTTATCAAAACGTGTATGTCAGATGTTCGCAACAACCACAGACAACGTTCGAGGTTCAGCACACTGAGCGGTGCATTAAGGACATAAGCCTTCTATGAAGCAATGAGGACAATCCTCAGTTTACGGACCTAGTCCGCATAATTGCTACTATCAACTTTCAACTAATTTTTCTCTAGGAACATATCTAAACAGTAGAACTATAGCGTGAGCTACGACATAATTTGCAAAAACCTTTTGACTATGTTCAGGATAATTAAGTTCATCTTATGAACTCCCACTCAGATAGACATCCCTCTAGTCATCTAAGTGATTACATGATCCGAGTCAAACTAGGCCGTGTCCGATCATCACGTGAGACGGACTAGTCATCATCGGTGAACATCTTCATGTTGATCGTATCTTCTATACGACTCATGTTCGACCTTTCGGTCTCCGTGTTCCGAGGCCATGTCTGTACATGCTAGGCTCGTCAAGTTAACCCTAAGTGTTTTGCATGTGTTCCGAGGCCATGTCTGTACATGCTAGGCTCGTCAACACCCGTTGTATTTGAACGTCTGAATAAAACACCCGATCATCACGTGATGTTTTGAAACAGCGAACTGTCGCAACGGTGCACAGTTAGGGGAGAACACTTCTTGAAATTGTTGTAAGGGATCATCTTATTTACTACCGTCGTTCTAAGCAAATAAGATGTATAAACATGATAAACATCACATGCAATCAAATAGTGACATGATATGGCCATCATCACTTTGCTCCTTTTGATCTCCATCTTCGGGGCTCCATGATCATCATCGTCACCGGCATGACACCATGATCTCCATCATCATGATCTCCATCATCGTGTCTTCATGAAGTTGCCTCGCCAACTATTACTTCTACTACTATGGCTAACGGTTAGCAATAAAGTAAAGTAATTACATGACGTTTAAGTTGACACGCAGGTCACAAATAAATAAAGACAACTCCTATGGCTCCTGCCGGTTGTCATACTCATCGACATGCAAGTCGTGATTCCTATTACAAGAACATGATCAATCTCATACATCACATATATCATTCATCACATCCTTTTTGGCCATATCACATCACATAGCATACCCTGCAAAAACAAGTTAGACGTCCTCTAATTGTTGTTTGCATGTTTTACGTGGCTGCTATGGGTTTCTAGCAAGAACGTTTCTTACCTACGCATGAACCACAACGTGATATGCCAATTGCTATTTACCCTTCATAAGGACCCTTTTCATCGAATCCGATCCGACTAAAGTGGGAGAGACAGACACCCGCCAGCCACCTTATGCAACTAGTGCATGTTTGTCGGTGGAACCGGTCTCACGTAAGCGTACGTGTAAGGTTGGTCCGGGCCGCTTCATCCCACGATGCCGCCGAATCAAGATAAGACTAGTAACGGCAAGCATATTGAACAATATCGACGCCCACAACTACTTTGTGTTCTACTCGTGCAAAGAATCTACGCAATAGACCTAGCTCATGATGCCACTGTTGGGGAACGTAGCAGAAATTCAAAAAATTTCCTACGTAACACCAAGATCTATCTATGGAGAGACCAGCAATGAGTAGAAAGGGGAGTGCATCTACATACCCTTGTAGATCGCTAAGCGGAAGCATTCAAGTGAACGGGGTTGATGGAGTCGTACTCGTCGTGATTCAGATCACCGATGATCCTAGTGCCGAACGGACGGCACCTCCGCGTTCAACACACGTACAGCTCGACGATGTCTCCCACGCCTTGATCCAGCAAGGAGAGAGGGAGAGGTTGAGGAAGACTCCATCCAGCAGCAGCACAACGGCGTGGTGGTGATGGAGGAGCGTGGCAATCCTGCAGGGCTTCGCCAAGCACCTACGGGAGAGGAGGAGGTGTCACGGGAGGGAGGGAGGCGCCAAGGGCTCAGGTATGGATGCCCTCCCTCCCCTCCACTATATATAGGGGCAGGGGAGAGGGGGGAGGCGCAGCCTTGCCCCTTACTCCAAGAAAGGGGTGCGGCCAAGGGGGGGGGAGGAGTCCATCCTCCCCAAGGCACCTCGGAGGTGCCTTCCCCCTTTAGGACTCTCCCTTTTTCCTATATCTTGGCGCATGGGCCTCTAGGGGCTGGTGCCCTTGGCCCATTTAGGCCAAGGCGCACCCCCTACAGCCCATGTGGCCCCCCGGGGCAGGTGGCCCCACCCGGTGGGCCCCCGGGACCCTTCCGGTGGTCCCGGTACAATACCGATGACCCCGAAACTTGTCCCGATGGCCGAAACAGGACTTCCTATATATAAATCTTTACCTCCGGACCATTCCGGAACTCCTCGTGACGTCCGGGATCTCATCCGGGACTCCGAACAACATTCGGTAACCACATACAAACTTCCTTTATAACCCTAGCGTCATCGAACCTTAAGTGTGTAGACCCTACGGGTTCGGGAGACATGTAGTCATGACCGAGATGTTCTCCGGTCAATAACCAACAGCGGGATCTGGATACCCATGTTGGCTCCCACATGTTCCACGATGATCTCATCGGATGAACCACGATGTCAAGGACTCAATCAATCCCGTATACAATTCCCTTTGTCTAGCGGTATGGTACTTGCCCGAGATTCGATCGTCGGTATACCGATACCTTGTTCAATCTCGTTACCGGCAAGTCTCTTTACTCGTTCCGTAACACATCATCCCGTGATCAACTCCTTGATCACACTGTGCACATTATGATGATGTCCTACCGAGTGGGCCCAGAGATACCTCTCCGTTTACACGGAGTGACAAATCCCAGTCTCGATTCGTGCCAACCCAACAGACACTTTCAGAGATACCCGTAGTGTACCTTTATAGCCACCCAGTTACGTTGTGACGTTTGGCACACCCAAAGCACTCCTACGGTATCCGGGAGTTGCACAATCTCATGGTCTAAGGAAATGATACTTGACATTAGAAAAGCTTCAGCATACGAACTACACGATCTAGTGCTATGCTTAGGATTGGGTCTTGTCCATCTCATCATTCTCCTAATGATGTGATCCCGTTATCAACGACATCCAATGTCCATGGTCAGGAAACCGTAACCATCTATTGATTAACGAGCTAGTCAACTAGAGGCTTACTAGGGACATGGTGTTGTCTATGTATCCACACATGTATCTGAGTTTCCTATCAATACAATTCTAGCATGGATAATAAACGATTATCATGAACAAGGAAATATAATAATAATCAATTTATTATTGCCTCTAGGGCATATTTCCAACACTTCCTCTCATTTTCCTCCCTAGCATTAGTTGCTCCAGTGGGATTTGAGAGAGAAGGACTTGGGCACTCCGTGTGCCCTTGCCATTGCATTTGGTGCATCGGTTTGAGTTCTCCACGGTGATACGTGGAAGTGAAGTTTGAGAAGCTTATTACTCTTGGGTGTTTGGGCACCCTAGAGCTTGTTCCTCTTAGGTGCCTTGGCGCCCTAGACGGTTGGTGTTGTTCGGAGCTCAATCATTGTGGTGTAAATCTCCGGGCAAGCGTCGGGGTCTCCAATTAGGTTGTGGAGATCGCCCCGAGCAATTTGACGGGTACCGGTGACCGCCCCCAAGGGTTGCCAAAGTGTACGGGTTCGGTGACCGTCCCCAAGGGTTGCCATTTGTACGGGTTTGGTGACCACCCTCAAGGGTCCCTTAGTGGAATCACGGCATGTTGCATTGTGCGAGGGCGTGAGGAGATTACGGTGGCCCTAGTGGCTTCTTGGGGAGCATTGTGCCTCCACACCGCTCCAAACGGAGATTAGCATCTGCAAGGGTGTGAACTTCGGGATACATCATCGTCTCCGCGTGCCTCGGTTATCTCTTACCCGAGCTCTTTACTTATGCACTTTACTTTGTGATAGCCATATTGTTTCTTGTCATATATCTTGCTATCACATAGTTGCTTATCTTCCTTAGCATAAGTTGTTGGTGCACATAGGTGAGCCTAGTTGTTTTAGGTTTTGTGCTTGACAAATTAACCGCTAGGTTTATTCCGCATTTGTTCAAGCCTAAATCGTAATTATTTTAAAACGCCTATTCACCCCCCCCCCCCCTCTAGGCGACATCCACGATCTTTCAACTTAAATCAAGTGGGAGTTAAACTTCCAGATAAAATAGTGATTGATAGAGTTCTCTAGCCACTATCACTAAGATATTAGATCTTCGTGATGAACTATGACATGCAAGGGATGGAGTTGATCCCGGAGCTGTTCGCGGTGCTTAAGACAGCAAAAGGTAGAAATCAAGAAGGAGCATCAAGTGTTGATGGTTTAACAAGACCACTGGTTTCAAGAAGGGCAAGGGCTAGAAGGGAAACTTCATGGATGGCAAACCAGTTGCCGCTCCAGTGAAGGAACCCAAGGTTGAACCCAAACCCGAGACTAAGTGCTTCTATTGTAAAGGGGACGGTCACTGGTAGCGGAATTACCCCAAATGCATGGTAGATAAGAAGGTTGGCAACTTCAACAAAGTATATACGTGTTATTAATGTGTGCCTCGCTAGTACTCCTGGTAGCACGTGGGTATTGGATACCGGTTCAGTTGCTATTATTGGTGACTTGAAGCAAAAGCTACGGACTAAACGGAGACTGGCTAAGGGCGAGGTGACGATGTGTGTTGGAAGTGTTTCCAAAGTTGATGAGATCACCATCGCACGCTCCATCTGCCTTTGGGATTAGTATTGAACCTAGATAAATGTTATCAGGTGTCTACGTTGAGCATGAATATGATTAGATCATGTTCATTGCAATACAGTCATTCATTTAAGTTAGAGAATAATGGTTATTCTGTTTACATGAATGATAACTTTCATGGTCATGCACCCTATGTGAATGGTTCATTGAATCTCGGTCGTGGTAATACACATGTTCACGCCAAAAGATGTAAAGTTAATAATGATAGTACCACTTTCTCGTGGCACTGCCGCTTAGGTCATATTGGCGTAAGATGCATGAAGAAACTCCATGTCGATGGATGTTTGGGGTCACTTGATTTTGAATCGCTTGACACATGCGAGCCATGCCTCATGGGCAGGATGACTAAGACCTCGTTTTCAGGTACAATGAAACGGGCAAATGACTTGTTGGAGATCATGCGTGCTGATGCGTGTGATCCAATGAGAATTGAAGCGTGTGGTGGATATCGCTATTTTCTCATATTCACTGACGATTTGAGTAGATATAGGTATATTTACTTAATGAAGCACAAGTCTGAAACGTTTGAAAAGTTCAAGCGATTTCAGAGTGAAGTTAAGAATCATCATAACAAGAAGATCAAATTCCTATGATCTGATCAATGAGAATATCTGAGTTATGAGTTTGGCAAACACTTAAGACATTGTGGAATTGTTTCACAGTTGAAGCCACCTGGAACACCACTGGGTTATGGTGTGTCCGGACATCGTAATCGAACCTTATGAGATATGGTGCGATCTATGATGTCTCTTACCAATCTACCATTTTCATTTTGAGGTTATGCGTTAGAGACAGTTGCATTCACTTTAGATAGGACACCATATAAGTCCGTTGAGACGACGCCGTGTGAACATTGGTTTGGCAAGAAACCAAAGTTGTCGTTTCCTAATGTTTGGGGCTGCGATGCTTAAGGCTTCAGCCGGAGAAGCTCGAACCCAAAGCGGACAAACACATCTTCATAGGATACCCAAAGGTGACAGTAGGGTATACCTTATATCTCAGATCCAAGGGCAAATTGTTTGTCGCTAAGAACGGGTCCTTTCTCGAGAAGGAGTTTCTCTCGAAAGAATTGAGTGGGAGGAAGATAGAACTTGATGGGGTTGTTGAACCTTTGTTTCAACCAGAAAGTGATGCAACACAGAAAGATGTTTTCTGTGGCACCTACGTCTGTTGAATAGGAAGTTAATGATAGTGATCATGAAGCTTCAGATCAAGTTGCTATCGAACATGGTAGGTCGACAAGGATATGTACTACTCCTGAGTGGTACGATAATCCTGTCTAAGATATCATGTTGTTAGATAACAATGAACCTACGAGCTATGGAGAAGCGATGGTGGGCCCGTATCCCGACAAGTGGTTAGAAGCCATGAAATCCGAGATTGGATCCATATATCAGAACAAAGTATGGACTTTGATGGACTTGCCCGATGATCGGCAAGCCATTGAGATAAATGGGTCTTTAAGAAGAAGACGAACGTGGGCGGTAATGTTACCGTCTATGAAGCTCGACTTGTGGGAAAGAGTCTTTTCACAAGTTCAAGGAGTTGACTACGATGAGAATTTCTCACCCGTAGCGATGCTTAAGTCCGTCGGAATCATGTTAGCACTAGCTGTGTTTTTTGATTATGAAATCTGACAGATGGATGTCAAAACAAGTTTTCTTACCAGTTTTCGTAAGAAAAAGTTGTATGTGATACAATAAAAGGTTTTGACAATCCTAAGGATGCTAAAAGGTATGCTGGCTCCAGCAATCCTTCTATGGACTAGAGCAAGCATCTCGGAGTCGGAATATATGCTTTGGTGGAGTAATCAAAGCTTTTAGGTTTATACAATGTTTGTTAGAAACTTGTATTTACAAGAAAGTGAGTGGGAGCACTACAATATTTCTGATAAGTATATGTGGATGACATATTGTTGATCTGAAATAATGTAGAATTTCTGGAAAGCATAAACGGTTGTTTGAAGAGTGATTTTCAAAGGAAGACCTGGATAAAGCTGCTTACATATTGGGCATCAAGATCTATAGAAATAGATCAAGACGCCTGATGATACTTTCAAAGAATGCACACCTTGACATGTTTTCGAAGGATTTTAAAATAGATCAGTCAAAGAAGGGGTTCTTACCTGAGTTGTAAGGTGTGAAGTTGAGTAAGACTCAAAGCTTGACCACGGCAGAAGAAAGAGGAAGGATGAAGGTCGTCCCCTATGCTTTTGTCATAGGCTCTATACGGTATGCCATGCTGAAGTACCGCACCTGATGTGTGCCTTGCCACATGTCTGGCAAGAGGGTACAAAGGTGATCTAGGAGTAGATCACCAGGTAGCGGTTAAAAATTATCCTTAGAGGAATAAGGAAATGTTTCTCGGTTATGGAGGTGATAAAGAGTTCGACGTAAAGAGTTACATCGATGCAAGCTTGACACCTATCCGGATAGCTCTGAGTAGAGATACTGGATATGTATAATGGAGAAACAATTTGGAATAGCTCCAAGTGGAACGTGGTAGCAGCATCTACGATATAAAGTTTTGCGAAATACATAGGGATCTGAATATGGCAAGACCCGTTGACTACAACCTCTCTCACAAGCATAACATGATCAAACCCAGAACTCTTTGAGTGATTATCACATAGTGATGTGAACTAGATCACTGAGTGTAGTAGACTCTTGGATGTAGGTCACATGGCGATGTGACCTGTGAGTGTTAATCACATGGCAATGTGAACTAGATTATTGACTCTAGTGCAAGTGGGAGACTGCTGGAAATATGCCCTAGAGGCAATAATAAATTAGTTATTATTATTATATTTCATTGTTCATGATAATCGGTTTATTATCCATGCTATAATTGTATTGATAGGAAACTCAGATACATGTGTGGATACATAGACAACACCATGTCCCTAGTAAGCCTCTAGTTGACTAGCTCGTTGATCAATAGATGGTTACGGTTTCCTGACCATGGACATTGGATGTCGTTGATAACGGGATCACATCATTAGGAGAATGATGTGATGGACAAGACCCAATCCTAAGCCTAGCACAAAGATCGTGTAGTTCGTATGCTAAAGCTTTTCTAATGTCAAGTATCATTTCCTTAGACCATGAGATTTGGGTGTGCCAAACGTCACAACGTAACTGGGTGGCTATAAAGGTACACTACAGGTATCTCCGAAAGTGTCTGTTGGGTTGGCACGAATTGAGACTGGGATTTGTCACTCCGTGTAAACGGAGAGGTATCTCTGGGCCCACTCGGTAGGACATCATCATAATGTGCACAATGTGACCAAGGAGTTGATCACGGGATGATGTGTTACGGAACGAGTAAAGAGACTTGCCGGTAACGAGATTGAACAAGGTATCGGGATACCGACGATCGAATCTCGGGCAAGTATCGTACCGATGGACAAAGGGAATTGTATACGGGATTGATTAAGTCCTTGACATCGTGGTTCATCCGATGAGATCATCGTGGAGCATGTGGGAGCCAACATGGGTATCCAGATCCTGCTGTTGGTTATTGACCGGAGAGTTGTCTCGGTCATGTCTGCATGACTCCCAAACCCGTAGGGTCTACACACTTAAGGTTCGATGACTCTAGGGTTATAGGGAAAGTATGTACACGGTTACCGAATGTTGTTCGGAGTCCCGGATGAGATCCCGGACATCACGAGGAGTTCCGGAATGGTACGGAGGTAAAGATTTATATATGGGAAGTCCTGTTTTGGTCACCGGAAAAGTTTCGGGTGCTATCGGTAACGTACCGGGACCACCGAGAGGGTCCCGGAGGTCCACCAGGTGGGGCTACCTGCCCCAGAGGGTTGCGTGGGCCAAGTGTGAGAGGGGACCAGCCCCAGGTGGGCTGGTGTGCCCCCCCACCAGGGCCCAAGGTGAAGAGAGAAGGGAAAAGGGGGAAACCCTAGGCTCAGATGGGCCTAAGGCCCACCTAGTGGTGCGCCCCCCTCTCCCCCCCCCCTTGGCCGCCCCCCTAGATGGGATCTAGGGCTGGCCGCCACCCCTAGGGGTGGAAACCTAGGTGGGGGCGCAGCCCCTCCCCTCCCCCTATATATACTTGAGGTTTTGGGCTGCCATACACACGAGAACATCTCCTTCTTGGCACAACCCTACCCGCGGTGCTTGGCGAAGCCCTGCTGGAGTACCACGCTCCTCCACCACCACCACGCCGTCGTGCTGCTGCTAGATGGAGTCTTCCCAACCTCTCCTTCTCCCCTTGCTGGATCAAGGCGTAGGAGACGTCACCGGGCTGTACGTGTGTTGAACACGGAGGTGCCGTCCGTTCGGCACTAGGATCATCGGTGATTTGGATCACGACGAGTACGACTCCATCAACCCCGTTCACTTGAACGCTTCCGCTTAGCAATCTACAAGGGTATGTAGATGCACTCTCCTTCCCCTCGTTGCTAGATTACTCCATAGATTGATCTTGGTGATGCGTAGAAAGTTTTGAATTTCTGCTACGTTCCCCAACAATTTGGATAAGAGAAGATCACTCACAGGTTATGTTTTCACCATTGGTGGTTGTGCTGTGAGTTGGAGAGCAACTTTGTAGTCTATTGTGGCTTGTTCCACTACCGATGCCGAGTATATGGCTATTTCTGAGGCATGCAAAGAAGCTATCTGGTTGAGAGGTTTGTACACTGAGCTTTGTGGAGAATCATCTTGCCCTACCGTATTTAGTGATAGTCAAAGTGCTATATATCTTACAAAGAATCCAATGTATCATGAGAGAACAAAGCACATTGATGTCAGATATCACTATATTCGAGATGTTGTTGCTGAAGGTGATTTGAAGGTATGCAAGATAAGTACTCATGATAATCCTGCTGATATGATGACAAAGCCATGTTCCGACCAATAAGTTTGAGCTTTGCTCAGGCTTAGTTGGTATTTCTCACTAGTCCTATGTACTTTGACGCACAAGGTGTTTAAGCTGATTTGGATTGTGATCCAAATTCTAGTACCGTATTGGACTAGACGTAGTCCATACGGTGTGGGCCTTTTGCGTTGGTACCGACGCGTACGAGTACAACTCGTTTACTTGTCCTACAAGGACTCCTATGTGTTGCCCCTCATATATACCCCATGTAGTCGCACCTCAGACGGTCTGTCGTCTCGTGCTTGTAATACTCCTCCTCATAGTGATTGCGCCTTCGTGCGTCCGTGGTTTTCTCCCGCAAGGGTTTCCACGTAAAAATCCGTGTCTCTTTGTCTCGTTTATTTCTCGTTATTATCTAACAAATATCCTTAGAACTTTTAGCCTAATTTTAGCCCAAAATTTGGCTAATAAATTATGAGTTATATACCACAAAAAGTATATCATTTGAAACTTGTTTCGAATAAGAATCTAGTGATAGTTCTGTATCATATGACTCACATTTTGAGTCAAATTTCTGGTCAATTTTAGGCTATAAAATTGAGGGGTGCTGATAGACCTAGATGGAGGGATCTCGGTAGCAATAAATAACTTTGGCCCTTTTAAACCTCCCTACTTGCTGGTGTGTCTATTTATTTGGTGACTGCGAACGATAAGAGGTTGATTGGCCTTTGAATTGGAGATGCTCACCTCTGTAAGTGGGACTATTTGCTATATTGAGTTATCTGTTCCTGAATATATTAGAAGTAGCGTTAATACGGTATTAAGAAATTATTGGGGGGCTGTTTGAACTGGAGATGCTAGTGCAGTGATGTTTTGTTCTAGAGTTTCGAATGGCGATGATGTTTCATCCCCTCATTCCACGTTCAATGGTCGATGAGGTTTGGCAATCAGGGAATATAAAGCCTTGACCATTGATGTACTACTCTGGAAGTAGCCGTGAGCAGTTTCGATTTGATCATGATTTTTTTTTTTTTTGGTATCAGCATGTTTATTTCATTTTGAATGTAGCTTAGATGGTCTAGGACACTCTAGGCCAGTTGAAGCTTCAGCTGTGCACGCAAGGGACACCAGACTCCGCTGTCCTAGCTTCAGTCTAGGGTCTGCCAAAGTTGACGTCATTAAAAAGTTTTAAAAATTATTACCGGCCAATCCATCACCAAATAACAAGGGCACTTACAAAAAAATATGAGAAATAGTATCACAAAATATATCCTCCACAAATTGGACAAAAGGTTCAGCCTACTTTCTGAGCAATATTCAGTTATTCACCAATTACTAGCTAAGTTTCAAAAGCATTCTGTAGTTACACTAACTATTTGACCACAATCATAATATATTCTTGACCCAGTTAGAATCTACACAAAGAAAATTAAACACACCAGTAAGCAATTCACAGTGCAGACCAAAATATTGTCTCAGTAGAAAAACAGGTTAAAGTACTGTTTATCTGAAATAAAGCGGAACCCAGCATTTGCCAGATTGTGAACCATCAATGCAGTGGAAAACCTGGTGCAGCGCATTGCAGAATCTGCACCAAAGAGAGAAAGCACGTCGGTAACCAATTCGACGGTTCAGGCTGAAGCATTCCAGTCTCAATAGAAATCAAATATGTGCAACAAAATAGGCAGAAGTACTCTTTATCAAGAAATAGCTAGACACCCAACATTTACAACACAACATATTGAGAAACGTCAACAACAGACCAGTACAATGCAGAACCACCACTCTCGATTCGTAACATTAAGACACCATAGAAGGCATGGAGAACAGACTGTAAGCACCCCAACTCTGATCATTGCTCGGCAGCAATGTGGACGTTCTCTAGTGGCGCCATCTGTGGCTCTACTGGAGCCTTCTGTGGTTCCGGTGAAGTCGGCTGCTGCTGCTGTTCTGCATCCTGCTGCGGCTGTTCTGCGCTCGTGCCGGGTTCAGGGTGGAAGTTGATGGGGAACTTGGTGACACGGGGCTTGTCGGCCAAAATGTTTCTCTGCACCCTGTCAAGCAATAGCTTTGCTGGGGGCTCTTCTCTCAGCTGCTCCTCATCGTAATCGTTGTTCACATAATAACCCACCCTCATGAACTCCTGACCCACGTAGGAGCATGTCAATAGCAGCACGGTGACACCAATGATGTCTTGTTCGCGGATCTTTAAAGGGTCCGGTGGGTCAGCCTGGAATGGAAATGGAAAATTAATTTCTAGATGCATATTTAGTCTTTTAAACTATGAAGTTCTTTTTATAAGTAACAAAAGGCAAAATAGTGTGACGAATCAAGATTTGAATCTGTGCAAGGAATTCTAGGTTTACTGTCCATTATGAAGATATTGGACTTGACTGATCAATAAAGCACATCTGTTTTTACCTGGAAGACAAAACGGTAGGTCCCAACATTGACAGGTCCAACAAGCACGCTCTCAAGTTGCTGATCATAAGTTTCATCTTCAGCTGATCCAACATATGTGAGCTTCCATTCCAGATCTAATAGGTCACCCAACAAAATATCAACAATAGTTTAGCAAGTCAGTACCCTGAAGAATGAACATATAGCAATATTTGCCCCCACCCCCTAACATACAGAAATCAAAATCAGTTCAACTTAGATGAAAATCGCCCTTTGCAGCATGGAATAGAACATATCGTAAAGACCTTAATTCATATACAGTATTAGTGTGATGTATTCCAATACAGGACAACAAATTATGCTCTTCTATGTTGATTGGGAGCAAACTACTCGCCTATTGAAACGAAGGCAAATATCTCTGAAGTCTGAACTAAAGCACTGTTTCCTTGCTAATGATCCACAGTCCCACACTACTGAATGGGTTTTGGCAGAACCGAAACAGATCACAGGAGAGAAGTCCCAGTGGACAAGTAATGGTATAAAAACATGACTGCATACATTAGGGCAGATGTGATTTTGGTACAGCTACACTACTGCAGGCTGCTTCACTATTTTGGAAGGAACAGGGATGCATATAATTAAGGTGGCTAGGAAGGTAGCACCAATGAACTGCCTAGTCTGCTGACAAATTTATTAATAAACTGCTAGGATAATAGATTCAGTCCCACCTGTATCAGGAATTAAGTGAAGGATATGATAATTTGGTCATTGAGTGAGGATGGTAGTTTTGTTTTTGTTTTTGCCAATATTCGTTATTCACGTTTGCGCTATGTTTGTGCTTTCTTAACGAAAATTAGACGCTCAAGAGTGGGTAAAAGTACTCTAGAAAGACCATCTGACTATGTAAATGACAAGTTAACAGAAGAAAAACAAAATCCAAGTTCACTGCAATTTCAGCAAAAAAAAAAAGCAGAGCAATAGCTTCTGTCCTAGAACAAGGGGACAGCAGCTTCAGACTTGGCTCCACAAAATCATCTGCAATCGGTTCTCTTGGTCAGGGATCAATATCTATCTAGTACGGCTAATCCAGAGGAGTAAATTGGTCCACCCGGTTTATGAATCGGCCTCTGAATCCAAGACGAAGCAGCGAGCAGAGCATTTCCGTCACACAGGCAGGCCAGTCGTTTTTACCCAGTCGCAGCCGCAGAAATCGCCAAGATGCACTGTACGAGAGGAAGACTCGGGGGAAAACGCGTACTTCATGATATTCACAAACGTGCACGGCACACCAATCGCTGTTACCTCTGGAGGCGACAGAGCAGAGCAGAACCGAACCGAGCCGAACCGAAGGCCGCCGGCAAGGCTCGGCGGATTCGAGGACGGCGCCTCCTAAAACGAAACCCTAGCACGCCGCGGCCGCGCGCGAATCGGGGAGAGGGCGTACGGTGCAGAGAGGGGGGGAGAGGAGATGGGGGGGACGGGGGGCGCGGGACGTACCGTCGTCGAGGGGTACGAGGCACTCGTAGGAGATCTCGAACTGGAAGGGGTTGAGGAAGGCGGTGGGGTTGTCCAGCACCGCCACGTTGGTGATGTTCACCGCGCTCATCGCCGCCGCCGCCTTCCGCCGACCCGGCCGCGTCTGATATCAATCGATCGAGGAGTGGAGATCTTGCGGGTCCGGGCGGAGGGGGGATGGTGAATCAAGGCGGGGCCTTTTTGGAGGAGGGAGCGCGGCGGGGGCGGGAAATGGGGATTGGGGTTGGCGGGAGACGATTTCGAGAGCGGCGGCACGGGGAAGCAGAGCCCTCCGCTGAAATCCTGGCTACTGAACCAACCGGGCCGAGACGGCGGGCTCCCCTGCCCACCTACGTGCGGCTCGGAAACCCCTATTTGGTGTTCCTTTTTCCCTGTTTCTTTCCCTTTTTTATTTTTTACTTTTATTTCCTTTCCCTCTTCTTAGTTTTCTTTCATTCCTCAACAAATTCTCAGAAACTTAAAGAATATTTGCATTTTAAAAGAAATTGTTCGATTTTTTGGAAAATGTTCTATTTTCAAATTTTAATAAGAAATTCCAAAAAGTATAATTTCAACAAATTGTCCACTTTTTCTCTAAAAAATTCGGAAAATCAAAAACACTTAGAATTCCAAAAAATGCTCGCGTCTTTTCAATATTGTTCACAAATACAAAAAAAATCATGTTTCCAAAAATAAATTGCAAAATCAAAGTACATGGAATTGCACAAAAATGTTTGCTTTTTTGAAAAACTTGTTCATGTTTTCAAAAAAAAATTGCGTTTTCAAAAAACTGTTCATGATTTCGAAAAATGTTCTCATTTTCATTTTTTCGGGTGTAAGTATTTCATGTGTATTTAAAAAAGTATAATATGGGTGAAAAATAGAAATCAAAACATATTTTCAAAAAAATATTAATCATGTATTTGAAAAATGCTAAACATGTATAAAAAATGTTTATGTTAAGTCCAAAAATGTACAAATGTGTATGAAAAAATATAGACACGTATTGAAGAAAAAGTGACATCTAAACATATATTTGAAAAAATATATATTAATTATGTACTCCCCCCGTCCCAAAATAAGTGTCTCAAGGTTGAGACATTTAACAAGGTTGAGACACTTATTTTGAGACGGAGGGAGTATTCAAAAATGTTAAACATGTATAAAACAAATGTGCATGATGTATGCAAAAAATGTAGAACGTGTATGAAGAAAAGTAGACATTAAAACATATATTAAAGAAGATGTTAACCATGCTCAAAAAAAGAAGATATTAACCATGTATAACTAAAAATGTTAAGCGTGTAAAAAATCCATAGCATTAATTGTTGTGCGGTGGAACCTATAATAATGTGTCGTTCTTACTTGAACAAAAACATATTTATGATTATACCCTCTAGGCAAGCATCCACAAATACAAAGGAGTAATTAAGATGACATCTGACCATAGCATTGAACTTTAGGGTTCCAATAGCCCCTTATGCAACAGTTTATAAACTTGGGGATTGGTAATTTCTGTCACTCCAACCACCCATCATAGATAAACTAATCACATATAGCTCTTCTCTAGGCCCTTACGGTGAAGTGATATGTAGTCGATGTTCGCACATCACAACTAAAGAACACCACAACATAATATCAAAACATTGAACTTTGTTTAACTTTACATTATTATACTAGGTCTCCGTAGCCCAAAGTATCCTGGCATACTCGGGTTTTTAAAAAGTAGTAGGGTCCAACTCTAAAGTTACACCAACCAAAGATCCAACATAGGCCACATTCTGCTCATACCATTAATCAGTTAGAACATTCCTGACACGTAGCCAAACTTTGTTAAAGGAACATGATGCACCCACATCATTCATCCAATGGGACAAACGAACCACTACTTTTCTATATTTTCAATTCCATGTGATATCCTAAATATTAGGCACACTATACTTCCCTAAGATTGGGAATCTCAACCGAACTAAATGAAACTGATAGCCCTAGTAATGTACCTCCATCCAGAAACAAACAAACTTTAAACTCATGCTCAATAGCTCTAGAAGTAGCATTCCCCCACTAACAGTGATAACCACACTACTACATCGTCCTTTAACTTTTTTGAAGTACTATAGTCAGAGAAAAAAAAGAATCCTAGGCCAAGAGACCGTATCCCACAAACAACCCAATGCATGATTGTGTGACAAATCTGAGTAATACGACCAAGGTTACTACATTGCTTACCCCTAATAGGGTAATCAACATGTAAGTGTCCATGAACACCACAGTTCATGCAATGGTTGAACTTATCTTGAGAAGGAGCTTGAAGGTTCCTCTGCGACACCGGTTGCTTTGTTGCGGTTCAAGAATATGGACGCCGACATGAGCATCATTAATTCTAGTGCACTACTCTCCTTGAACCTCATAGGCCATCTTGCCGCATTGCTCGTTAATGGGTTCTGGACCAAAATTACCAGAATTTTGGTAAGATCCTTCGGGAGCTTCGTGGTACCAGTCATAATTGTGCCCCCGGGGCTGATCTAATTTACCTCTTCCCATCTGACACCCCCCGTTCTCACGTCAGCCATGCTAGAACCATACCTCACCTTGATCGTCCATTGATCTCGATTGCGTGGTGGAGTCTAGAGGTGGTGGAGTAGGAGACACATATATTTGGTTGCTTCTGCAATGGAACAAGGATCACTTGCAACCTTGCGTGGCCAAAACTCAAAGGTTTTAGTGGTAGGAGGAACGTAAGCCAAAGCTCGTGGCGTTTCCAATTCGGACAGTCTCCGTCATCTTGAATAGGCCACTCTATATGGCATTTCCTATTTAGCGCTGCAGGCGCCAGTTATAGCTGTTTCCGCAAACCGGCGCCTGCAGCCGCGTTAACTGGGTTTGGCCCATCTTTTCCTTCCCTTGCAAAAAAGGCGCGCTTCAATTGGGATTCGATCCTGCGACCTCACGGTCATTCGTCTCATGCATTAACCACCGCACTAACTCGTATTAGTTGCCTATAAACTACTGCTTCTTCACCTTTTCTTCTTACAACGATTCTTTTTTCCTAATTATTTTTCCTTTTTATTCGAAACGGTTTTGTTATGTTTTTTGTTCTTCTTTTCGGAACAGTTTTATATTCCTTTTGCTAATTTGAAAGAACTATTTTTCAAAATCGTTGAACTTTTTTTCAAAATCAGTGAACTTTCTTTCACAATCGATGAACTCTTTTTCAAGATCGATGAACTTTTTTCTAAATCGATGAACTCTTTTTCTAAATTGATGAACTCTTTTTCAAAACCGATGAACTTTTTTTCAAGATCGATGAACTTTTTTCTAAATCAAAGAACTTTTTTTCTAAATTGATGAACTCTTTTTTCAAAACCGATGAACTCTTTTCACAATCCATTATATTTTTTTTCAAAATGGATGAATTGTTTTTCAAAATCAATGAACTTTTTTCAAAATCGATGAACTTTTTTAAAAATGGATGAACTCTTTTTCAAAATCGATGAACTGTTTTTCAAAATTGATGAACTTTTTTTAAATTCGGTGAACTTATTTCAAAATTGATGAACTTATTTTAATTTTTGTGACCTCTTTTACAAATTTGATGATTTAAAAAAAGGATGAAGGTTTCCAAATCTGTGAACTTTTTTGAAATGTCGATTTTTTTCTTTTTTGTGATTTTTTTTGTTTTAAGTTTTCATTTTTTTTCTAAACTCAACGGTTGACCAGTCAGTCAACTGGTCAACCGCGACCGTACGAACAGCCCTCGAGGCTCTCGATCCAGCGAGGGATCAGGCGGGCGAGTTTAGCGAGCGACGGGCGTGGTCACCACATGGGCCGGCCCACGATTCGGCGGCTGTGAGCGCCAGCTGCCTTAGCTGGCGCCTGAAGCGCCAACTAGGAGCTCCCACTCTATATGCCCTAGGTGTGTCTCTTTAACTCTTTTGGCGGATGATTTTTTTTTGTGCGCCAAGATAAATGTAGATCTGTTTTTTTTTTTTTTTGAGAATCATGTAGTTCCAAATTTTGTTACAAAAACATGGCACCTTGCTTGGAACCAATTGTTTTTTTTTTGAGGATACTTGGAACCAATTGTTGATTGTATGGACTAGTAGCATTTTCAAATTTCGAAAACCTCTTTGAGGACTTGAGGTCTACTACATCGGCCTGGAGGCCGGGGCCCGCATGCTGACGGCCTGCGTCGAGATCCCCGCCAAGAAGGGCGTTCGCTTCGCCCCGCCCAACCTGGCTTTCGCAGTCATGCCCGCGCAGCAGTTCCTGGCCCGCCCCAGGTCCTATGCCCAGGCCCTCGACCGCGTCATGGCCGCCGTCTTGTCCATCAAGCTGCTGGAGGAGCACCTCCTCCCGCGCTGCGTCGAGTGCCTCGCCGGCGGCAAGACCCCCGGCTCCTCCTCGCCCGACAGCAGCCCCGACAGGGACGAGTGGACGACGACCCGGACCCGGTCGCCGCCGCCACCGAGGCCCTCGCCAAGGTCGACCTCTCCGACGACCCGGACGCCACCGCCACCGCCACCGCCAAGCCCGGCTCCAGCAAGCCCCGTCAGGCAGCCAGAGGCGGCGGCGGCGGCGACGTGAACAAGTCGCTCGACTACCTGTACCGCGCGTGCAGGATCGTGAGCCTCGCCGTTAAGCACATCGACGTCGCCGTCGCCGTCCTCTCCCGCTTCATGGAGGCATGGAGCCCAAGAGGCTCGCCAGCCTCGCCGAGTTCTTTGACGACCACGTCTACATCTCCGAGGTCTGTCCAAACTTGCTCTTTTTTGTTCTTCTTCCTCCTAGTCCTTGATGAAAATGATGAATGAATCCATGGATGGATCTGACGTACGGTCGAATCCATTTGTTCGCTTGCTGCAGGAGGGATTCTATCTAGCATCGGATTGACTGCTTCACCTCATCGATCAAGCCATGCTCTCCTTATCGGTCTTCTAATTTACCATCCAGATCGACCTGTGGTTTCAGTTCAATCTCTTCGTCAGATTTATCTGCTGCCATGCTCTTCTATTTGTGCTCAATTAATTCCTGGACGGCCGTGGCTATCTATCTTAGCTTCATCAAATCAATTTGGGGTAATCAATGTAGTATTATAATCATGTTGATCTGCATCTTATCTTATCTGTGGGACAAATGATCGAATCGGATGAGCTATATATCTTAATTAGATTCATGTAACGTACTAGCTCAGATGTCGTAGCTGCATCATGTTTGTGGTCGATGGAATCGAATCGCATTCGCATGACAAAATTAGGAATTTGGACGTGCTACTACTATGTGTTTTAGTAATCAAACGTCCTGTGATGTCATTTTTCTGTTCGGATCCTAGCAAGCTTGCATCCCCGGTTTGTGAATCGTGTTTTCTTCTATGTGGCGTAGCAACATTTAGTGTGTTTGGTAATCCGCCTACATGCTGGTTTATCTGCGACTGATCGACCATGCACATTTTGTTTGTTGCCCCTGTTTATCCAGAATATTTGGTGACCTTCTGCCTTATGTCATTATGTGTGGTGTCCTACTGCTTCTTTTGAATCATTCTATTGAAGATAGAAGTATATAGAATCAGCGTACATGATCTGGACCTTTTGATTCCAGTTGGATTGCTGATCGAAAACGAGCTCCTATCAGTCTCTTATAGTTGATCGATATATGATGCAACCTTTTGATTTGTGGGAGAGGGAAAGGGAGAGAGATGTGTGTGTGTGTGTGTGTGTGTGTGTGTGTGTTTGAGAGAGAGAGAGAGAGAGAGAGAGAGAGAGAGAGCTTTGGTGTGAAATATAGCAGAAGTGCATCATTACATGTTTGAAATTCAAAATGTGTGTTATGGAGGTGGAAGGAGGGATTGGGAGCCGGACCTGTTACTAATTGAGGTGGCGAACATGGACCGGGGTTGTGGAGATAGTTGGTGGAGAAAGAAGGAGAGGTTGAGTGATTTATTGATAAAAATGTAGATTGCATATGTGCACGAGAAATCTATAGGTATATGTTAACTCAGCTAAATCTTCGTATTGATTATATATTGCTTGTGCGGGATGGTTATGAGTTGAGAAATAATTTTTTATTGTACTTGCTAAAGTACCATGCAAATGGAGCTAACAACAACATTCGTGATCTTTGTTACAGGAATATCTTAAGTGCATCAAGTAGATTTTAGTTTATATTATATGTGGATCATTGCTCTTTATGTATACATCGTCAAATTACATTTGAGGTGAAGTGGATTTCAATTCTTTCCCAGTTGTTGTAGGCTATCTTTTCTATACATATGAAATATGATATACATTGTATGCGCAATCAGATAAAAATCTATATGTGTGAAATTTAATATGCAATGTATTCATAGATGTAATCAAAAAATTAAAATAAATCCCATGACATCGCACGGACGTTCTACTTGTCTAGGTAAAGAGGAAGTGTGTCTGAAAAATCTGAGAATGGTAACTGTTATGTGATTTTGGAAGAGGGAGTTGAGTGATAAAAGGAGTTTGATCTGCCTGTTATATTAGTTAGATATGTCAATCCATGTTTAGAAGAACAGATCCTTTTCAATTGGAGAATAAACATTGCGCGCCTATAAATAGGGCTCAGAAGAGAGATAAGGAATACACAGAATAAGGTAGCAGGCTAGCAGCAGCTTGTACACTTCTTTCAGTATGGGTGTGGAAACCCTAGCAGACAGTTCACAGCTAACAGCAATGGTCATTGTTTAGTACTCTTGAGGTTAAAAAAAACGTTTTTTTTGTCCTTTTGAAAAGGACTGGAGTACAGAAACCCTGGAGACTGTGATGACTATATGATTCAGTTCAAAATTCATATAGTTTTATGATCCCAGACTCCCAGTGCAAAGGAATTGACATTTTAGTTGCCATCTGTCTATGTAGTAGTGTGCTGTGAAACTTTAAGTTTGTATAGGATGCACTGAATTTAGCTGTTATCCGTTGTTGTCGCTAATACAGCTGCGATGCATATTCTGTATATTTTTTGCAAGTTTTTTTAAAAATTATTGTCATTGATAGAGCTGTGATGCATATATATATGTATGAATATCAATACCTGCAAGCTGTAGCTGCTGTACCATGGTTAGCAAGATGTAGCTTATGTATGCATGTCTTATTGTTTTCTCTTTATTGAGAAGTGACAGTGCCACATCGCAACCCTCTCCATTGACAGGTCCACTGCGCGCAGACATCTTGTACGCACAGCCGGCAAGTGCACGCCACAATCAGCCACCGGCCGCATCCGGCTGAACGTCGGCGGGCAGGTGTTGGAGACGACGGCCGACACTCTCACAGGCGCGGGCGAGGGAACCATGCTGGGCGCCATGTTGGAACCCTGCTGGAATGCTGGTGCCGCTGGCGGCGTGCCCGAGCACTTCATCGACCGCGACCCGGTTTGCTTCGCCTCGCTCCTCGACATGCTCCGCACGGGGGAGCTCCACGCCCCGGCCGGCGTCCCGGACCGGGTGCTCTTCCGAGAGGCGTCCTACTACCGCCCCGTCGTGCGGGTTTACAATTGGATGCTCGAGGAGCCCCTGCCGATCTGCCTGACGCCTACCGAGCCGGTCCGTGATGCAGCCTACCTCAGCGAGTCCACACTCCTCGTCGGGGGCGGTGGCTTGGCGGCTTTCTCCGGCCTCACCGGCGACCTGACTCAGCACTTCCGCTTAGCGCACGCCGGCGTGAAGAAGGCTCCACTGTTTAACGCGGGGGCACTTGTGGCCTTTGATCAGCAAACCAAGGTTTTTGCTAGCTGCAATTCCAGGGACAGCGGCTACTACGGCATCGGTGTCTGGGACTGCATCACCGGCGAGCATACAGACTCTTTTTTGAACCAGAATCTTGACTGCGCTCTGGGCACCGCCAGCAAGCTTCAGTGGCTGGCAAGCACCAATGCGCTAATGGTGATCAAGGCATGCTCACCGGAAGATTCTTGGTCGTCGTCTTCCATCACTTTGGTGGATTTCCGGGATATGAGCGTTGTTTGGTCATGTTGCAGCGGCACCCAGAACAAGGACCACAGGCGCGTTGCCGATGCCGTTGTGATGGAGGACGAGAGGTCGGTCTGCTTGATCAGCCAGAACCATGATCTCGGGTTCCTCGACATCTGTTGCGAGAGCTCTGGTCTGCAGCCTTGGCCGTGGACACCTCAGAGCAAGGTGACAGCCCCGACGTGCTATCCGAAGCTCGCCGTGCACAGCGGACTGCTCTTAGCGTCCAAGGATGACACCATCTCAGTGTATTGCGGCCCAAATCATGACCACCTGAGGCTGGCGTTGCGTGGGAGCCAAGGCGGTGGCGCCATTGCCGACTTCTCGGTTGGGGGCGACCGTCTCTTCGCGGTACATCATGAGGACAACGTGCTGGATGTCTGGGCGACCCTGCCGCGGCCACCTCCCATCGCCTAATATTTACTATCTATCGCCATTGATTCACATTCGTACTAGTCTACTGGGTTAGATAGTGAGCCTGCTGTCATGGTTGTTTGGCTGATTAGTGGTAGTCTGTGTGACTGACTTGTTTGTGCTTTGAATTATAAAAAAAGAAGACTTATTTGTGCTTTGGAGGTGTATTGTGCTTTCATGATGATTGTTGGGTGGCTAGTTGTGCTCTCTCAGAAGATGAAGTATGAAGGGTTTAATTTGAGTTCCAGTTTTATGTGCTTCAAGTTAGTTGCCTTGTTTCAACTTTAAGAAGAATGGATGTGTGCATTGTAAACCATGCAGAGGTTGGCGATTTCAGCCTCCTTTACAAAAAAAAAGCGTACGTTTTGTGTCACTCTGGTAAACTTTATTTGTTATGTCGCTTCAAACTTGCAAGACCACATCTCATAATGAAAACGACAAGAAATCATGCACCTGGTTAGTTGCTTAGATAACATGACGGGTGAATCAGACACTAGTTCTTGCTACTCCCTCCGTTAAGTTGTACCAAGTCTCCTCTGCTAGAACAAGTCCTGCCTCCTGTAAATCAGACACTTATTTTGGGACAGAGAGGGTATAACAGACGTAGTTATCTGCTATAACATGTCCTGCCTCCAACAGCAAGTCTGTTCACTTTGCCCAAAATCACGACCAAAAACCACTATCTTTCCCCCAAATTTTTTTCCAACCGGGCCTCGCCCCTTTCCATTAATTTCTTAACAGAAATACAGACTCTTTTTCCAACACCGTCCAAGCGGTAGCAAACCTAGAGAAAAACTTATTACAAACTATAAGGGGACAGGGAGACGAAGCGAGTCGGGGGCACTAACAGGAAACCTGGTACTAAGAGCTCGAAATCGGCACTCTAAGCTACAGGGCAGAAACCTGTTATCACCCATCTAAAGTTATGAGGCACAAAAGACATAATCCGCAGAACACAAACATCAAACAGGAAACTAGCAGACGGCAAGATGATAAGCCAGCAACATGCATCATCCCCAGACGCGTGAAGATGCCGCCAGAAGCTCTGGTCGTCAATATTCGGGAGAGAAGGAACTCATCATGCACCAGCTTCAGGCACAGGCAAAGTCGAAGAAGTAAGCCGAGAAGCTTCGGCCATCTGTACTCCTTGCAGAAGCATCATCCTATCAGCATCTATGGCCGCATGCATCTTTTTGATGCAGAGGCCGGGGGATAACCTCCTTTCTGAAAAAAAATCTTCCTATCAATATCTTTCAAGAGACCTGACCAATACATCAGAAACGAACACACGGTAAAAACCACATTTGTAGGGAATCTCATTGTATGGTTCTCAAAGGTGATCTTGTTCTCTCACTGTCCAGATCCCCCAACAAATAGCAGCAACAGCAAGCACGCCCCCCGGAAATATGAAAACAGCCACAAATTCTTAGGCACGCAAAGAGGCCCCAACAACATTACCAATAGTTCCCCAAACCGCTTTTGCAATATGACACCCAAAGAAATGATGGTTTGCATTTCCCTCAGTCCCATAATATAAGAGCGTTTTTTGACACTAAGGTAGTACTTTTTTTTTCTTTCAAGAAAATAATTTTCTTTGAGGCAAACTCACAAAGCTTTATTCAACCGTCACAATGTTTACATAGACGAATAAAAGTTCTCCGGGCTGGCCTAACCAAGCATGGCGGCCAGTACCCATCGCTAAAGCATGCTTTGCAAGTTTGTGAGCCTTGAAGTTCGAGGTTCTGAACTCATGACTAATGATACAAGATGAAAAAACTCTAGAACATTCTATTATTTCATGCACTATTGCTTCATATGATGCGGAAGTGCTGACCTTGATAGCATCCATGGCCACCTGGCAATCAGAGGCGATGGCGATCTTGTGAAGGTATAGATCATCAGATAAAGCAAGCGCTTCTCTGATTGCTAGCGTTTTCAAAACTTCTGCAACATCTATGTTTCCGAAGACCACTGCCGAGGCTCCCAAATATGCACCTGAAAGGATCCCGACAAATTGCTGCAACCGCTGCAAAACCTCCTGCACGTGAAACCGCAGCATCTACATTAATTTTTGCGTGATCCTCTTGTGGTGGTATCCAACTGGTCAATCTTGGAGCTGCTGTTTGCGCCACACTAGATGTTGGTTTCTTCAAGAACTGTACATCTGAAATATAGCTTGTGATGAAACAGTGTGTAGCGTACGGGGTCTGATAGATACCTTCATGAATGAGTTTCCGTCGCGCGGACCAAATGGCCCATAGAGTTACGATCATGGCAGTAAGCTCTTCTTGTGAAAGTGTCTCACTCATGGCAAAGAGCCAGTTCATGGCACTGGCTCTCATCCTGATTCAAGGACATGTGTTGGACCATCTCATCATTGGATAAAGCCCAAACATCTAGACATAATGCAGTTCATCAATGAGTGACGCCAATTATCATCTGCCCCGCAAAACGCGCACACATGCGTTGGGGACATATTTCTATGATGAAGAACATCACCGGTTGATAATGAGTGTTGCGCCAGCCTCCACGTAAAATTCTTCAGTTTAGAAGGCACATGCATATTCCATATGGCTGACCAACCCATGCTCTGTCCCACTAAATTTGACGTATCCTCAACTTCATTCAACCAAGCCTCTCTACTATTTTTTATACGAAAGATCATTTTATATGCTGAGTGGACTGAAAAACGTCCCCGCGGTTCCTCTGACCAAGCCCAGAAATCTTCTACATTCCTTGTACAAAGTGGAATTGTTAATATTGCTTCTGCGTCTAGTGGCAAAAACACTTGCCTGACTAGCTCCTCGCGCCAAGAAGCCGTAGTCGCATCAATCAAATCTCCCCTAGGTCTTGCGACTAGGGTTTCGAGCTCCTCCGGCGGCGCGACCGTCGAGAGTATCTAATCTCTGTCCAGATTTTGTGATCCCTCCCAGGCCTCGCTCCCATCTGGTCATCCCTGACCCAGACTGGGTTTGGAGTCTCGTGCGGGGGTGGGAAGCTTTCCCCGGCATGGGAATTAGGGTTTGGAGGAGATCGGATGGCGACGCAAGACGTTCCAGGAGGATCTCGGAAAGGAAAAGAGCCGGTCGAAGATCTGCTAAGTAGATTGAATCTATAGGAGGAGGAGGAGGACAAGTTTGTGTGGGAGGAGGAATTCAAGGATGAGCCGGTTGCGGTGAAGTGGCTCGCCATCGCAAAAGTGCACACAAACAAGAGTTTTAGTCCGTCAGCGCTATACTCCGACATGCGGGCAGCCTGGAACCCCGCAAGAACTGTTCGCTGGCGTAAGATCGAGGACAACCTCTTTACAGTCCAGTTCGGATGCCTAGGGGATTGGAATACGACCATGAATATGGGGCCATGGCTGTTTCGAGATCAGGGTCTGCTGTTAGCGGAATATGATGGATTCGTAAACCCTAGAACGATAAAGCTAGATACGATTGCTGTCTGGGCGAGAATCCTCAAACTACCGGATAACTTCCTTATTCCGGCAGCTATAAGAGGCATGTGCAGAAGAATGGGTAAAATCTTGGAAGTTCAGACTACCCTCCCAGCAGGGTTTGTAGGAGAGTTCGTGAGAGTTAAGGTGGAACTGAATGTTGGCAGAAAGCTCATTAGATTTGTGTCGGTGACTAAAGGAGAGAATACTGATTACTATCAGGTTCAGTACGAGAAAATTCCATTTTCTGTGGCAATTGTGGAATGTTAGGTCACTGGCATGAGGAATGGGGCTCTGGCGAGCATGAGGTTAGCAAATTGGAGTGGGGTGACTTCATCTTAGTTGATGGTGGGAGAGGACGCGGTCGTGGTCATGGCACTGGAAGAAATACTGGAAGGGGCAGAGGGTACATGGGAAGAGGAGATGGCTCCTTTGGTCCTGGACGTGGTAGAGGGGATGTAAACCCAGCTACCGAAAGGAGTAACTTGACAAGCTGGCGCCACAATGCAATATTCCATAGAGAAAACGCTAATCGGATGGAAACAGAGAATGGAGAAGAAACTGAAAGTATGAATGAAGATGCCAGAAATGTCTTAGGTAAAAGAGTGGCAGTGGACTCGGCTGTTGCAGCGAGTGCAAACTCAAATGCTTTAGCTGTAGTTCCAGTTGTGGCTGGCAAAACACCTGGGGTGACTGAACTGGTGGGTTGTATTGAGGATGGATTTGTGGGAGCGGATACTGTTCCTATTGGTACACCGCAGAAGAATGCAAATAGAAAGAAATATAAAGGTCAGGATGGAGAGGCAGTGGAGACTTCGGATAACAGCAAAAGACTTGATTTATTGGCGTCCTCCTGTGAGGAGGATCGCCGGGCGCAATGAAAATCTTAGCCTGGAATTGTCGTGGGCTTGGGAATGCCCCGGCAATTCGTGCTTTGCTGGATGTCCAGCGAAGTTGTGACCCCGAGGTGATGTTTTTGTCGGAAACGCACCTTGATACTTATCTGGCAGAATGTTTAAGACGCAGACTTAAGATGGATCAGAAATTGGTTTGTGTTAGTGATGGTAGAAAGGGTGGATTATTGCTCTTCTGGAAAAAATCAGTTAAAGTGCATAGGCTAGCTCTTGACCCTATGTTCATTGATGTAAGGATTGAAGGAAATAATAATCTTAGTTGGCGTTTGACTGGGATGTATGGTGAATTTAAGTGGGAGAATAAGCATAGAACTTGGACTCGCATGAGACAACTGCATCAAAATAATAACTTGTCGTGGCTCCTTCTAGGTGACCTGAATGAAATACAATTTCTTCATGAAAAGGAGGGGGGACCCAAGACCCATACAGTATATGCAAGCGTTCCAAGAGGCTATCGATGATTGTGAACTGCATGATATCGGGTATACTGGAGAACCGTTTACATGGTTCAGAGGCAGAATAAGGGAGAGACTGGATAGAGGGCTGGCAAATGATGAGTGGACTGCAATGTTTCCTAATGCCTCGATCCAGAACATGGAGTATAATCACTCGGACCATAGGCCTCTATGCTTAGATACAGACTACTTTGGCGGTTCGATGGGTGGACACAATGCAAAAGTGAAAAGGTTTGAGGCACGTTGGTTGAGAGAAGAGACCTTTGATGCTACTGTTCGTGAAGTATGGGAGAAAGTACAGGCAGACCCTACTGCCCATGGCATGTACGAGAAGCTAAATAAAATGCACGAGCGATTTCATGACTGGGACCAGCGGGTCCTGAAGAAACCAAAGAAGAGGCTGAGAAGAGCTCAGAGAGAACTTGAGAAAGTAATAGCGGGGCCAATGAACGATGAATACGAGGTGAAGAGAAGAGAACTAGCTGAGCTAATTGAGTATTTGCTTGAACTTGAGGAGATTCAGTCTCGGTAGAGATCGCGCGAAACTTGGCTCATGAGCGGGGATAGAAATACAGTTTTTTTCAGGCCTTTGCGTCGGCGAGGAGAAAAGGAAATTTCATTAAGAAACTAAAAAGTGATGGAGGCGATTGGATAGAAGGTATGGCTGAGTTAAACCAACATGTGCAGAACTACTTCTCACAGTTATTCACGTCTGAGGTGCAGCATACAGATCCAAGTGTGTTGGAAAAAGTTCAACCGAAGGTGACAGATCAGATGAATACCTTTTTGATGGCTCCATATACGGCTGAAGATGTTAAAAAAGCAGTGTTCAGCATAGGAGATTTGAAGGCTCCAGGACCTGATGGACTCCATGCAATATTTTTCAAAAAGTATTGGCATATTTTGGGAGAGGAGATTACCCAGGAGGTATTGCTTGCTATTAATGCTCGTCAGATCCCGAAAGAGTGGAATAGTACAACCATTGTCATGATTCCAAAGGTGGAGAACCCAGAGCTGGTAACTCAATTCAGACCCATCAGTTTATGTAATGTCTTATATAAGATAATTTCTAAAATGCTAGCCCTCCGGCATAAGAGTATTCTACCTGACATAATTTCTCCCTCGCAAAGTGCATTCGTTCCGGGTAGAATGATAACAGATAACATTCTTATTGCCTATGAATGTGTGCATAAAATCAAGAATAAAAGAGGTGGCCAAACTGGGTTATGTGCAATGAAGTTGGACATGCATAAGGCATATGACAGAGTCGAGTGGTCTTTCCTGCATGATATGATGGTGAAGCTAGGGTTTCATGAACAATGGATTGAAATGATGATGGCATGTGTGAGTTCTGTCAAATATAGAGTAAGATTTATTTCACAAGAGACAGATATTTTTGTTCCTGGCAGGGGCATCAGGCAGGGGGATCCCCTATCCCCCTACCTTTTTCTCTTATGTGCAGAGGGTCTTTCTAGTCTTCTGCAGTTTGAAGAAGAAGCTGGTGGCATAGAGGGAATCAGGGTGTGCAGGAATGCACCATCAGTATCACACCTTTTATTCGCTGATGATTCTTTGATTCTCATGAAAGCAGATGTGTTAAATGCAGCTTCCTTACAGCAGGTTCTAGAAGCCTATTGCCAAAGCTCGGGACAAATGGTGAGTCTGGCAAAGAGCAGCATTTTCTTCAGTCCTAATGTACCTGAGGCCTTAAGGGCTGAGATCCATCAGGAATTACATATTAATACTGAGGCCTTATCCGATAAATATCTTGGACTTCCAGCAATGGTAGGAGTAGATAGAAGTGATTGTTTTAGACACTTCTATGAAAGAATTAAGGAGAAACTAAAGGGATGGATGGAAAAACAGTTATCAACTGGAGGGAAGGGGATCTTGCTAAAATCTGTTGCACAGGCTATCCTAGTGTTTGCTATGTCTGTCTTCTGTCTGCCTAAAGGCTTATGCAAAGAGATCACAGACCTAATATCACAGTTTTGGTGGGGGGATGACGAGGAACATAGAAGAATGCATTGGTAAACATGGTGGAAACTTTGCTATCCCAAATGTGAGGGTGGTATGGGGTTTCGTGATTTGTACTCTTTCAATCTGGCTATGCTATCTAAACAGATTTGGAGATTGATAACCAACCCAGACTCTTTGTGTGCGAGAGTGTTGAAGGCAAAATACTTTCCAAATAATTCGTTGCTCCAAGCCACCTTGAAGAATGAAGCGTCGTTTACCTGGCAGAGCATCATGAAAGGTCTGGAAACTTTCAAACTGAGTTACATTTGGCGAATTGGTACAGGGGAGAATGTGCAAATATGGACTGATCCATGGATCCCCATGAGCCCGGACAGGCGAGTTGTGTCGCCGAGGGGGCAAACTCGGTTGACTAAGGTAAATGACCTCATTGATCCAATGACGGGGAAGTGGGATGAGGAGTTAATTCAATCAATATTCAATCACGTGGACACCACTAGAATTCTCCAAATCCCACTCAACTATGGTGCATTTGATGACTTTATAGCTTGGCACCCGGAACAACGAGGGTGGTTTTCTGTGAAATCAGCATATCGGGTACAGTGAACTCATACTTTTCAGAACCATGCAAACATAATGGGTCGCCCAGGAGGGTCTGCAGCACCGGCAGTATGGAGAATGCTATGGAAGCAAAAAGTTCCTCGTAAAATTCAGATTTTTGGATGGAGGGCATTACATGGAATAATCCCTTTAAAGTCGATTCTCGTTAACAGGCATGTGGGAGTTAATGGAGCTTGTCCTGTTTGCCATCAAGCAGCAGAAGATATCTGCCATCTCTTGTTTGAATGTGTCAATGCAAGAGAACTCTGGGAGCAACTCGGTATGACTAGCATTATTCAGGATGCTTTGCGGATCGATTGATCAGGATCGGTAGTCCTGGAGCACTTACTCCTTCAGCCAGAGATGATGCTTGCGATCAAAACGAACCTATCGGTAAAGCAAGTCCTTTTGGTGGCATGCTGGTACTTGTGGTGGATACGACGTGAATTGACACATAATGGAAAGCCACCACCTGCTACGCGATGGCATACTTCGGTGTTGGCAATTGCAAATAATTTTTATGAAGCTTCTCTACCTAGATCAGGGACCAAGCAACTAGGGTGGATGAAGCCAGATATTGGGTATGTGAAACTAAATGTTGATGCGGCCTTCTATCCAGATGAAGGAAGAGGGGCAACCGCGGCTGTGATTAGGGACGGGAAAGGTAACTTCCTTGCTGCACATTACATCTACTTAGACTATGCTGCTGATGCAACGATGGATGAAGCTATGGCAATGAGGGACGGGCTCACATTTGCTAACTCTTTGGGATTCCCTCGGGTGGAAGCAGAATCGGACTCACAAGTGGTGATAAATTATTGTGACGGACAATCCATATGGTGGGATGCGGCAGCTGCAATCTTTGCGGAATGCATGGATGTGTCTACTTCGATCGGGAAGGTCGTCTTTAAGCATTGTTCTCGTACGCTTAATAAAGCAGCGCATGTTCTTGCTCAATTTTCTTATTGTAATAAGACTTCTATTAGATGGACTGAGGAGCCGCCGAGCTGCCTAGTCCAGGTACTTGTGGACGATGTACTGCCTCTGAACAATTAATAAAGCAAGCCATGATGGCCTTCCCTAAAAAAAATCGGCCACAAGAAGGGGAGGGTTTGCAATACGTGGGCTAATGGGCCTCGTTAGGCCAGTCCGAGGAATCCAATTGTGTTCCCATATCCATGTTGATCTGCCGTCACCAATCCGCCTAATGATTCCTTGCTTAGAATATTTCTTCCGTCAATAATCACCCGCCAAATCTGAGAGGGATGTGGCCCAAGTTCAGCATCAAGGATAGAAGAATCCGGGAAATAAACCGCCTTCATAATTCGTGCACTTAAAGATTCAGGTTCCGACAGATGATGGCGCTCCTCCCCTAGGTTAGCCACGCTCCTCCCCTGCGCCGCGGGCTGTTCCGGCCGCGGCGGCCACCCACCAGCCTTCATGGCTCGTAGTCGTAGGTCTCGCGCTAGTAGGAGCTGCAGCCCTTCCTCCGATGGTGGCTCGCCTACGCTGGGCGGTCCGTTGCCAGTAGAGTCGGGTAGGCGCCGCAGCTTGATGGGCGGCGTTCAGATCCAGATCAGCCGTCGCGAATCCTGCTCCGCGGGGAGTCATCCAGGGACACGCCCTTCCCCAGGAGATCTGGTCGTGGCCTCTGCTTCAGAGCGACCGCGCCTTAAATCCATTGTTGTTGCATCGTCAGGCCCGGCCATTAACTCCCCCTCGGAGGAGGGGGAGGAGGGATGGACAGAGGTCCAATTGCGAAAAAACTGGCGCACAAGCAAGGATCCGGCGGGCACCAGATCACGCCTGTGGGGAAACGGCCGGCTCCATGCCCATCCCTCCAAGCTACACCCATGTCGCGAGGCCTTTTTAAGTAGATTCAAGGGCAAGTGCTTTCGCTGCCTGAGCAAGCAACACCGTCGCAAAGACTGTCGTGATCCACTCCGATGTATCATCTGTGAGCTCCAGGGCCCTTTCGGTCGAGAGTGCCCGCAAAAACATTCCGGGGAGGCCGGCGCTCGCCAGGATAGGACCGATGCCTGCACGGGTGCCGGTGAGGGAGAGGCTCTGCTTCGACGACCAACCTACAACTCTGCAACGCCCCCTTCCCCGGCAATGGAGCGCTTCTCCCACGTCGACCCAGCCCGACGCCCACGCTCAAGCAACAAGATGGTGGTCGCTTCGCCGCCGCTGCAGCACGCGGAGTACATCCTCCGGCAGCACGCGGTCATCCTCACAGCGGCGGACCGAACGCAAGCCACAAGCCCGATGGAGGTCGGCAAGACCATCGACGAGCAGCTTCGCACCCCACCGCATCAGCTCTGGGTCACGGCGCACCACCCTGAGGCCTTCCTGGTGCACTTCGACATGCCGGCACACCGGGACAACGCTGTGCGCCGCGTCATCATCAAGGTGGACGGGTGCAAGTACTTCGTCCGCGCATGGCACCCCGACGACCACGCTGCCCTCCTCAAGCTGCCCCTCCATGTCTGCATCATCGTTGAAAGCCTGCCAATGCAGTTCTGGAGCCTCGAGGGGGCGGACGAGGCATTCGGCGATTTCGGCCGCATCGACCGCCTCGACAGCCACACGTTTGAGCGCGGCCACACGAAGACTTTCGCGTGCTGGCTGTGGTGCTGGGACGTCGCTCACATCCCCACCAACCGTGCCCTGTGGGTGCTGAAGAGGGGAGCCGGCCGCGTCGACGAGATCCTCGACTTCTCCCTGCCGGACCGCAACATCCCTCCTCCGCCGGGCGTCCACCGCTATGACCTGCTCATCCACATGGATCGAGTCGAGGAATGGACTCCGCTCTCGCCGCGATCCTCGCACTCCGGCTAGAGCGGACTCCCCTCCTCTGACGAGAGTGATAATCGACCCCTCCCACGCACGAAGACTGGCGACTGGACCAGAGGCATTGAAGATGGGCAGGCAAGGGCGAGACGCAGCGTTCTTCAGGTGGCAACTTCAGGCTGCAGCAGCTTCCCCAACAACACAGATAGGCGCGATCAAGACAGAGATGATCAGGGCAACCGTGGGGACTGCTCCTGGATAGATACACTCCTAGAACGCGGCCGTCAATCCAGGAGCAAGGCGCCACCAGCAGACGCACCTAGACACCGGAGCAGGACCCCGACGTCGCGCTAGCATAGGACGGGAGGCAGAGGACACTCTGTGGAGTGCGACGCATCCCCGCCAATGCCAGCTTCAACCCTGCGCGCTACCCCACCGCTGCCCCTGGCGCCAAGGCCGGCTCGACACCAGGACCTAATACGTCTCTGTCGTATCTATAATTTTTGATTGTTCCATGCCAATATTATTCAACTTTCATATACTTTTGGCAACTTTTTATACTATTTTTAGGACTAACATATTGATCCAGTGCCCAGTGCCAGTTCCTGTTTGTTGCATGTTTTTTGTTTCGTAGAAAACCCATACCAAACGGAGTCCAAACGGAATAAAAACTGACAGCGACTTATTTTGGAATATTTATGAATTTTGGGAAGTGGAATCATCGCGAGGCGGTGCCCGAGGGGGGCACGAGGTAGGGGGGCGTGCCCCAAGGTGTCAGGAGTGCCCCTGACCCTCGTGGCCACCCCGTAAGGCGGTTAGAGCCCTTCTTTCGCCGCAAGAAAGCTAATATCCGAATAGAGATCGTGTCAAAATTTCAGCCCAGTCGGAGTTACGGATCTCCGGGAATATAAGAAACGGTGAAAGGGAAGAATTTGGGAACGCAGAAACAGAGAGAGACAAAGAGACAGATCCAATCTCGGAGGGGCTCTCGCCCCTCCCTTGCCATGGAGGCCATGGACCAGAGGGGAAACCCTTCTCCCATCTAGGGAGGAGGTCAAGGAAGAAGAAGAAGGAGGGGGGCTCTCTCCCCCTCGCTTCCGGTGGCCACCGGGGGCCATCATCATCACCACGATCTACACCAACACCTCCACCATCTTCACCAACATCTCCATCACCTTCCCCCCTCTATCTACAGCGGTCCACTCTCCCGCAACCCACTGTACCCTCTACTTGAACATGGTGCTTTATGCTTCATATTATTATCCAATGATGTGTTGCCATCCTATGATGTCTGAGTAGATTTTCGTTGTCCTATCGGTGGTTGATGAATTGCTATGATTGATTTAATTTGCTTGTGGTTATGTTGCTGTCCTTTGGTGCCCATCATATGATTGCGTGCGTGGATCACACCCTAGGGTTAGTTGTATGTTGATAGGACTATGTATTGGAGGGCAAGAGTGACAGAAGCTTCAACCTAGCATAGAAATTGATGCATACGGGATTGATGGGGGACCAATATATCTTAATGCTATGGTTGGGTTTTACCTTAATGAACGTTAGTAGTTGCGGATGCTTGCTAATAGTTCCAATCATAAGTGCATAGAATTCCAAGTCAGGGATGACATGCTAGCAGTGGCCTCTCCCACATAATACTTGCTATCGGTCTAGTAAAGTAGTCAATTGCTTAGGGGCAATTTTGCAACTCCTACCACCACTTTTCCACACTCGCTATATTTACTTTATTGTTTCTTAACCTAAATAGCCCCTACCTTTTATTTATGTAACGCCCTCGATGCGGCTATATCCCCCACGTGTCGAAGCACGACTTAGAGGCATAACCGCATTGAAAGCAATGTTGCAGGTGAGGTAATCTTCACACAACCCATGTAATACATAAGGGAAAGAGATACATAGTTGGCTTACAATCGCCACTTCACACGATTACATGAATAAAGCATTACATCAACCAGATACAATCAAAGTCCTACTACGGAACCCAGAATAAAAGAAGACTACCCCAAATGCTACACGGTCCCCGATCGACCCCAACTGGGCTCCACTACTGATCAACTAGAACGAAACAACACAAAGGACAAGATCTCCATCGAGCTCCTCCTTGATCTTGGTTGCGTCACCTGCTCGGTAACATCGGCACCTGCAAACTGGTTTTGGAAGTATCTGTGAGTCACGGGGACTCAGCAATCTCACACCCTCGCGATCAAGACTATTTAAGCTTATGGGTAAGGTAAAAGGTATGAAGTGGAGCTGCAGCAAGCGACTAGCACACATGGTGGCTAACATACGCAAAAGAGAGCGAGAAGAGAAGGCAAAGCACGTTCGAGAAATCTATGATCAAGAAGTGATCCTAAAACAACCTACGTCAAGCATAACTCCAACACCGTGTTCACTTCCTGGACTCCGCCGAGAAGAGACCATCACGGTAACACACGCAGTTGATTCATTTTAATTAAGTTAAGGTTCATGTTATCTACAATCGGACATTAACAAATTCCCATCTGCCCATAACCGCGGGCACGGCTTTCGAAAGTTCAAATCCCTGCAGGGGAGTCCCAACTTAGCCCATCACAAGCTCTCACGGTCAACGAAGGATAAACCTTTTCCCGAGACATTCCGATCAAACTCGGCATCCCGGTTCTACAAGACAACTTCGACAAAGATAAAACAAGTCCAACAACACCGCCCGAATGTGCCGACAAATCCTGATAGGAGCTGCACATATCTCGTTCTCAGGGCACACTCAGATAGGTCAAGCTACGAGTAAAACCAACCCTCGAGTTTCCCCGAGGTGGCCCCGCAGGCTGCCCAGTTCGGACCAACAGTCAAAGGAACACTGGCCCAGGGGGGTTTAAATAAGATGACCCTCGGGCTCCGGAAACCCAAGGGAAAAATAGGCTAGGTGGCAAATGGTAAAACCAAGGTTGGGCATTGCTGGAGGAGTTTTATTCAAGGCAAACTGTCAAGGGGTTCCCATTATCACCCAACCGCGTAAGGAACGCAAAATCCGGGAACATAACACCGATATGACGGAAACTAGGGCGGCAAGAGTGGAACAAAACACTAGGCAAAAGGCCGAGCCTTCCATCCTTTACCAAGTATATAGATGCATTAAGATAACAAGATAATATGATATCCCAACAATAAACAATGTTCCAACAAGGAACGATCTCCAATCTTCACCTGCAACTAGCAACGCTATAAGAGGGGCTGAGCAAAGCGGTAACATAGCCAATCAACGGTTTGCTAGGACATGGTGGGTTAGAGGTTTGACATGGCAATATGGGAGGCATGATAAGCAAGTGGTAGGTATCATAGCATAGGCATAGCAAAAGAGCGAGCATCTAGCAAGCAAAGATAGAAGTGATTTTGAGGGTATGGTCATCTTGCCTGAAATCCCGCAAGGAAGAAGAATGAGTCCATGAAGAAGACAAACGGACATAGTCGAACGGGTCCTCACAAACGCGACGATATCGGTACCAACCCGAAGAAGCATACCGGAAAGAAGCAAACAACATAGTAAACAACCACCACATAAACATGGCATGATGCGCAAACAAGTATGATGCATGTCCAATTTAAATAGACATGGCATGGCAAAGTGCGCAAGCAACCCTACAAATTAAGTGGAGCTCAATATGCAAAGAGTTGCATATTGACAAAACACCACGACAAGTTATTTAGTTCGATCTCGTTTATTTACCCAACAATATTAAATGTTGTTAAACATGGCAAGAGGGTGAAGCAAAGTAAAACTACCTATCTAGTCAAGGTTAAATGAGGCCGGAACAACAAAACAACAAGTCCGGAAACTCCTCATGTGCATATTTTAAGGTTTGGTACTGTTCTGCCCTAAACACAATTTTAGGGTTGTTAAACATGCAAGATGATGCCACCAAGTTAAACTAGGCATTTTTCTACCCCATTTACATATAAAGTTTATTAAATTCGGAGTTACAGTTATTTAGTTATGACTTAAATCATTTTAGCAAGTTATTTAAGAAAATTTAAACAAATAGCATTATAAACATAGATGAAAGTTGCAAATTATTAAACTAGACAAAATTCTAAGCAACTTTCATATATAACTTGTTTTAATATGATGCACAGGTTGAGAGATAAAATATGCATGAACAACAGGGAGGTTTCTGTAAATCTATAAAACACTGAATAAAAGACAAAATCGCTGATAGGGAAAAAAATAGAAGCGGGTCGAATCTGCTGGACTGGGCCAACAGAGGAGGAGGACTGGATTTGGTGCTCACATTGGGCCAAGCCCAGTCGGTGGATCTAGCCCAAGGGGCGGCTTGACAAGGCGGCACGGTCAACGCGCGGGCGGCCCGAGCGAACAGAGGCAGAGGCGTTCTCCTCCCTATTCGAGCATAGCAGAGGTGAGGCCTGACCAACAGCGGCGCAGCGGCAGGGACTTGGGCGGAGGACGGGGAGCATGGCAGGGAGGCGCAGGCCAGCTAGGCGACTGGATCCGGACGCAAGCAAGGCAGGGGAGGCATCTCCCATCGGTGGTCATGGCGGCTAGCTGCAGCGAAGACAGATAGAGCAGTCAAGAGAGACGTGAGCGAGAGAGCACGGAGGCGGACCGAAGGAAGGAGAGGAGGGGTCGGTGACCTGCGGAGCTCCTACGGGGTCCACGCTGGAGGAGGCCCGCAGCGAGGCGGCAGGGTCGAGCAGGAGGAGGCTCTCGGGCTCCTCTCGAGGCTGTGGTCGCTCGATCGAAGCGGCGGGATTTGCAGGGATGAACCAGATGAGGCTGGAGATAGTCGTAGAGGTCGGGAACGAGCGCGGCGAAGGAGCAGGAGGCTGACGAGGTCCCGATCGGGCGGCTTCGTGGATCCATTGGGGACGAACGGGTGACATCGCGCATGTCGAGGACGCGACCATGGATGGGATTCCTGCCCAGCGAAGAGAGAGCAGAGAGATGAATCGCAGAAAGAAGAAAAGGAAGAGAAGAGAGCAAGGGAGACGAGGCGCGGCACGGGCCTACTGGATGTGGTCGTCGGCAGCGAGGCGCGAGGTTGCGAGTCGGAGGAGCTCCTGCGGTGGTTTGTTGGAAGAGTCGGGGTTTATCCCCATGGAGGATGAGGCTGGCAGCGGCTTCATTGGACAGGGAAGGATGAGGGATGGATCCCGATGTGGATTCGATGGGGATTGCGGCGGCGGTGAAGGGACAAGTCCCTAGATTTTAGGGTTTTGTCCAGATTAGGTTAGGGGTCTATATATAGTAAGTGGATTTTGGATAGGGGCATTTGGTCCCTTCGATTTTAATCGGACAGTCGAGATAAAAAGGCTAGGGAGATCAAATAAGAAAACAGAGACATTTTGTAGATGTTTGGGGATGTTCCGAACCCAAGGGTGATGACTATCCGGGTCGGGTTCGGGACAGTTTCCGGACGCGCGCGAGGAGGGCCGCGGGCTGACGAGAGAGGTTAGGTTGGGCCTGGCGGTAAGCAGTGGACTGTGTAGAAGGCCTTAGGCTGAGAAAAGAGAAGAGAGAAAGGCCCGACGACTGTTTCCGGAGACCGAAAACGTCCGACGTTAGACCGGCTACTATTGCCGCTATATTTATCCGTTGGGGCATCAAACGAACTCCGAATGCGATGAAACTTGGCAGGCGGCCTACCTACAACAAAACAACACCGCATGCCAACTTTCAACCCATTCCAAGAACATTTTTCGGCCACTTATAAAATAATATTTCGGACATGCCGCGGGCGCGTGCAAGTGTGTCTGGGCTCAGAACGGACAACAGACTGAACGAGGAGACCGGGACGGATGCAAGTTTTCGAAAACATGCAGATGCAATGCGGATGATGACATGGCAAGATGCAACACGCAAGCGAATGACAAGGCAACAACAACGAATAACTGGGGGACACTTGGCACATCGGTCTCGGGGCGTCACAATTTACTTGCTCTTTATTATCTTGCAAACCTATCCAACAACACCTACAAAGTACTTCTAGTTTCATACTTGTTCAAGGTAAAGCGAACGTCAAGCGTGCGTAGAGTTGTATCGGTGGTCGATAGAACTTGAGGGAATATTTGTTCTACCTTTAGATCCTCGTTGGGTTCGACACTCTTACTTATCGAAAACTGTTGTGATCCCCTATACTTGTGGGTTATCAAGACCTTTTTCTGGCGCCATTGCTGAGGAGCAATAGCGTGGGGTGAATATTCTCGTGTGTGCTTGTTTGCTTTATCACTAAGTAATTTTTATTTGCTGTTCTTAGTTGTTTTCTATCTATAGTTATGGGTTGGAAACGCAAAATACCAAAAAAAATAGTTGTACCTACTGAACCAATGGTTGAAGAACCACTCATAATCTATCACACTGCTGAAGCTTATTACTTGAATCATCTTCGATCTCTATGTGCTCGTGATGAAACCCCAACTAGCTTAGTTGAGGGCAAATCCTTAGATGAGCATGCTTGTTATGTGCGACACCGGATATCTGAAAAAGGGAAAATTCTATTGGGTCAAATTTGTCATTTGCAATGCTATGCTTGGAATTTATGTGAAATTTATGATTTTACTTGTTGCTCTGAAAACCCTAAGAAACACCTTCCCTATCAATGTGAGTTTAGTGATAATGGAATCGTATCTTCGTATGCTAAGGGTGTTTACAATTACTATGATGTTCAATAAATTGAAGAATTTGTTGCTTTTAAGGGTGCTTATGAAATTGCTTCTTTGATTGAAAAGTATGATGCTACTTTTCACAAATCTGAATTTTTTCCATACTTGAATATTGTTATGAGAATTATGCTTCTAATGCCTATGTTAAACTATATATTGAGTAATACTCCACTGTCCAAGAAGAGACTAATATTTTGCAGGAGTCTATGGAAGAAGAAATTGGTGAAACTGTGAGCTCATTGGATGAAAAAGATGAGGAGGAGAGCAAAGAACAAAAGGAGGAAGAGTGGATTGATCACCTGTTCCCACCTTCTAATGAGAGTAACTCTTCAACTCATACATTGTTTAATTCCCCTTCGTGCTTACCGAAGGATGATTGCTATGATGACTGTTATGATCCCATTGATTCTCTTGAGATATCCCTTTTTGATGATGCTTGTGGCCAAGATGCCAATATGAATTATGCTTATGGAGATGAACTTGCTATAGTTCCTTATGTTAAACATGAAATTGTTGCTATTGCACCCACACATGATAGTCCTATTATCTTTTTGAATTCTCCCGACTACACTATATCAGAGAAGTTTGCCCTTATTAAGGATTATATTGATGGGTTGCCTTTTACCATTACACATGATGATTTTGATAGATATTATATGCATGTGCTTGCTGCTCCTACTTGAAATTATTATGAGAGAGTAACTATATCTCCACCTCTCTATGCTTCCCACATGATAAAATTGCAAGAAACTGTTTATACTATGCACTGGCCTTTACTTTGTGTGCATGAATTGTTCTTTTATGACATGCCGATGCATAGGAAGAGAGTTAGACTTTGTCATTACATGATATATGTCACCTTGTGCTCACCACTAAATTACAAATCATTGTTAATTAAAATTGGCTTTGATATACCTTGGGATCCGGGTGGATCCATTACTTGAGCACTATATGCCTAGCTTAATGGCTTTAAAGAAAGCGCTGCCAGGGAGACAACCCGGAAGTTTTAGAGAGTCATTTATTTCTGTTGAGTGCTTTCATATAGTTTAAAAACAACAAAAATAAAGAGGGGAACCCAAAACTTTTTCAAAAAGGAAAGCGAAAGTGAGAAAGACAAGCACTGTTGAAGTGGGAGCTAGCCTTGAACTTTCTTCATGCTCACGGAAACTTTGTGAATCTTGATTACAGAAACTTTTCAACAAAAATAATTATCCCCTTGTACAATTCCATTTTATTATAAAAATAATGTGCCAAGGTTTGCTTTTAGGATGTTTACATTTGCTTGATGGTTTGTATGGTGCAGGACAGAAACTTTGGCTGTAGTGCGCGATTTTACATTTTTAGCTGGAACGTAAAATGGTTATGATTCTTTTTGCACTCTCTTCCTATACAAATGTTTTATTTTTCCTAATTTTGGTAGAATTTTTCAAGTATCATAAGTATGGTGAATGTTCAGATTATTACAGACTGTTCTGTTTTAGACAGATTCTGTTTTTGATGTATAGTTTGCTTGTTTTGATGAAACTATCGATTCATATCAGTGGATTAAGCCATGAAAAAGTTATATTATAGTAGACACAATTCAAAAACAAAATATGAATTGGTTTGCAACAGTACTAAGAGTAGTGATTTGCTTTATTATACTAACGGATCTTACCGAGTCTTCTGTTGAAGTTTTGTGTGGATGAAGTGTTCGATGATTGAGAAGGTCTCGATGTGAGAAGAAGGAAGAGAGGCAAGAGCTCAAGCTTGGGGATGCCCGAGACACCCCAAGTAAATATTCAAGGAGACTCAAGAGTCTAAGCTTGGGGATGCTGGGAAGGCATCCCCTCTTTCTTCAACAAGTATTGGTATGTTTTCGGATTCGTTTCGTTCATGCGATATGTGCAATCTTGGAGCGTCTTTTGCATTTAGTTTTCATTTTTCTTTTATGCACCATGTTGGTATGAGATAGTCCTTGGTTGATTTATAGAATTCTCTTTGCACTTCACTTATATCTTTTGAGTATGGCTTTATAGAATGCTTCATGTGCTTCACTTATATCATTTGAAGTTTGGATTGTCTGTTTCTCTTTACATAGACAACCGCCATTTGTAGAATGCTCTTTTGCTTCACTTATATTTGTTAGAGTGTGGGCATATATTTTGTAGAAAGAATTAAACTCTCTTGCTTCACTTATATCTATTTGGAGAGATGACAAGAACTGGTCATTCACATGGTTAGTCATAAAATCCTACATAAAACTTGTAGATCACCGAATATGATATGTTTGATTCCTTGCAATAGTTTTGCGATATAAAGATGGTGATATTAGAGTCATTATAGTGGGTAGTTGTGGATTAGTAGAAATACTTGTGCTGAGGTTTGTGATTCCCGTAGCATGCACGTATGGTGAACCGTTATGTGATGAAGTCAGAGCATGATTTATTTGTTGATTGTCTTCCTTATGAGTGGCGGTCGGGGACGAGCGATGGTCTTTTCCTACCAATCTATCCCCCTAGGAGCATGCGCGTAGTACTTTGTTTCGATGACTAATAGATTTTTGCAATAAGTATGTGAGTTCTTTATGACTAATGTTGAGTCCATGGATTATACACACTCTCACCCTTCCACCATTGCTAGCCTCTCTAGTACCGCGCAACTCTCGCTGGTACCATAAACCCACCATATACCTTCCTCAAAACAGCCACCATACCTACCTATCATGGCATTTCCATAGCCATTCCGAGATATATTGCCATGCAACTTCCATCATCATCATATACATGACTTGAGCATTCATTGTCATATTGCTTTGCATGATCGTAAGATAGCTAGCATGATGTTTTCATGGCTTGTCCTTTTTTGATGTCATTGCTACGCTAAATCATTGCACATCCCAGTACACCGCCAGAGGCATCCATATAGAGTCATATTTTGTTCTAGACATTGAGTTGTAAGTAAATAAAAGTGTGATGATCATCATTATTAGAGCATTGCCCCAGTGAGGAAAGGATGATGGAGACTATGATTCCCCCATAAGTCGAGATGAGACTCCGGACTTTACAAAAAAATAAAAGAGGCCAAAGAAGCCCAAATAAAAAAAAGAGGCCAAAGAAGCCCAAATAAAAAAGAGGCCAAAGAAGCCCACCAAAAAACAAAAAAATGAGAGAAAAAGAGAGAAGGGGCAGTGCTACTATCCTTTTTCCACACTTGTGCTTCAAAGTAGCACCATGTTCTTCATATAGAGAGTCTCTTGAGTTATCACTTCCATATACTAGTGGGAATTTTCATTATAGAACTTGGCTTTTATATTCCGATGATGGGCTTCCTCAAATGCCCGAGGTCTTCATGAGCAAGCAAGTTGGATGCACACCCACGTAGTTTTAGTTAGAGCTTTCATACACTTATAGCTCTAGTGCATCCGTTGCAAGGAAATCCCTACTCACTCACATTGATATCTATTGATGGGAATCTCCATAGCCCGTTGATACGCCTAGTTGATGTGAGACTATATTCTCCTTTTTGTCTTCTCCACCATCATATTCTATTCCACCTATAGTGCTATGTCCATGGCTCACGCTCATGTATTGCGTGAAAGTTGAAAAGGTTTCAGAACGTCAAAAGTATGAAACAATTGCTTGGCTTGTCAGCGGGGTTGTGCATGATGTGAATATTTTGTGTGGTGAAGATGGAGCATAGCCAGACTATATGATTTTGTAGGGATAACTTTCTTTGGCCATGTTATTTTGAAAAGACATGATTGCTTTATTAGTAGGCTTGAAGTATTATTGTTTTTATGTCAAATGATAGACTATTGCTTTGAATCACTCGTGTCTTAATATTCATGCCATGATTAGATATGTGATCAAGATTATGCTAGGTAGCATTCCACATCAAAAATTATCTTTTTTATCATTTACCTACTCGAGGACGAGCAGGAATTAAGCTTGGGGATGTTGATACGTCTCCGTCATATCTATAATTTTTGATTGTTCCGTGCCAATATTATTCAACTTTCATATACTTATGGCAACTTTTTATACTATTTTTGGGACTAACATATTGATCTAGTGCCCTGTGCCAGTTCCTGTTTGTTGCATGTTTTTTGTTTCGCAGAAAACCCATACCAAACGGAATAAAAACTGACGGATATTTATTTTGGAATATTTATGAATTTTGGGAAGTGGAATCATTGCGAGACGGTGCCCGAGGGGGGCACGAGGTAGGGGGGCGCGCCCCAGGGTGTCAGGCGCGCCCCTGACCCTCGTGGCCACCCCGTAAGGCGGTTGGAGCCCTTCTTTCTCCGCAAGAAAGCTAATATCCAGATAGAGATCGTGTCAAAATTTAGCCCAAACGGAGTTACAGATCTCTGGGAATATAAGAAACGGTGAAAGGGAAGAATCTGGGAACACAGAAACAGAGAGAGACAGAGAGACAGATCCAATCTCGGAGGGGCTCTCGCCCCTCCCTTGCCATGGAGGCCATGGACCAGAGGGGAAACCCTTCTCCCATCTAGGGAGGAGGTCAAGGAAGAAGAAGAAGAAGGAGGGGGGCTCTCTCCCCCTCGCTTCCGATGGCACCGGAGTGCCACCGGGGGCCATCATCATCACCGCGATCTACACCAACACCTCCACCATCTTCACCAACGTCTCCATCACCTTCCCCCCCTCTATCTACAGCGGTCAACTCTCCCGCAATCCGCTGTACCCTCTACTTGAACATGGTGCTTTATGCTTCATATTATTATCCAATGATGTGTTGCCATCCTATGATGTCTGAGTAGATTTTCGTTGTCCTATCGGTGGTTGATGAATTGCTATGATTGATTTAATTTGCTTGTGGTTATGTTGATGTCCTTTGGTGCCCATCATATGATTGCGCGCGTGGATCACACCCTAGGGTTAGTTGTATGTTGATAGGACTATGTACTAGAGGGAAAGAGTGACAGAAGCTTCAACCTAGCATAGAAATTGATGCATACGGGATTGAAGGGGGACCAATATATCTTAATGCTATGGTTGGGTTTTACCTTAATGAACGTTAGTAGTTGCGGATGCTTGCTAATAGTTCCAATCATAAGTGCATAGAATTCCAAGTCAGGGATGACATGCTAGCAGTGGCCTCTCCCACATAATACTTGCTATCGGTCTAGTAAGGTAGTCAATTGCTTAGGGGCAATTTCGCAACTCCTACCACCACTTTTCCACACTTGCTATATTTACTTTATTGTTTCTTAACCTAAACAACCCCTGCCTTTTATTTACTTGCTCTTTATTATCTTGCAAACCTATCCAACAACACCTACAAAGTACTTCTAGTTTCATACTTGTTCAAGGTAAAGCAAACGTCAAGCGTACGTTGAGTTGTATCGATGGTCGATAGAACTCGAGGGAATATTTGTTCTACCTTTAGCTCCTCATTGGGTTCGACACTCTTACTTATCGAAAACTGTTGCGATCCCCTATACTTGTGGGTTATCAGGACCCGATCGCGGCCTTCTTCTCCGACACGGGACGGGCCTTCCCGCCACCACCGCGCTCTGACGTCATGCAGATGGAGTTTGAGAATGCCATGCTTGAGGCTCTCAGGAGCCCCCTGGATTTCGACAACGACGACAGGCTGCTCGCAGTAGATCCACCTGTCCAGAAGAGATCAAAGGCTGACGAGGCACTCCCTCTCAGCTTGCTCCCTGATGTGCTGCCTTGCATTGTCCAACCATCCTCCCTCCAGCCACGGTCGAGCTCCAAGTCGATGTTGTAACCCAGCAGGTCAACCATATGCACATCTTAGCTGATGCCCCCTCAAAGCTCTTCACCATCGTGCCAAAACCGCTCCTGGCCACCCCAAAGCCACCACGCACCTCTGCACCGGCCAAGACCAGAGCTACCTCAGCCCCCTCCAGACGCAGTGCAAGACGGGCGGCAACCAACAACTCTGTTCCAGTGTCGCAGCGGGCTGCCCTGCGCCTTGTGTAGGAGCTCGGGAAACTGGGTCTAAAGGACAAGATGACTCCTGAAGATGCAGTGGCGTTGATCAAGTGTTTCGACGCGCCACTGTCTGAGGCGGATATTGAAGCAATCGCACAACTGACCAGCCTCGACATTGAAGCTCTAAAGATTGCGGCAGGCATGGCCGGCCCAGATGGCGCTGCCCAGGGGGCAGAGTAGTCTCCAATGTACTGTTCGCTATGTAGTCTTCGTCGATGACTGGCCTTAAGACAGTTACAGTTTTTCATGTTTAGTGATAAGGTAGTGAGGACAACTAGACAGCGGTGGGGTTTTGGGCTTATTGGTGGCCACCGTTGCCCCCAGGAGAGATTGCCGGTGTATTGTTTCCCTCTTAATAGAAGTGTTAGTCGACGGAGAATTGCTTGGTGTCTCCATGAGTAATCCCTACTGCAATGTTTTGTCGTGGAATGTTAGAGGTCTCAATGCTCCGGCTAAGCGTACGACGATCATCGAGGTAGCCACTGCACACAAAGCAGCAATTCTCACGCTGCAGGAAACAAAGATTGAGCAATGGACTATTGAGATTGCAAAGGAGGTTGGAGGAGCAATGCTCCAGGGATGTGTAGTGCTCCCGGCAATTGGAACGAGAGGAGGCGCCGCTATATTTTGGAACAAGGACATAGTCTCGGTCTCCTCACACGCCATTGGCAGATTCTCAATCACGGCCAAGGTTACAGAGGTGGGAAGAAACGAGTAGTTTTGGTTAACAATGGTTTACGGGCCAAATGATGACACTCTGAAGGAAGAATTCCTTCAGGAGCTAGCTGCTTCTGCTCCACCTCTAGGCGAGCCGTGGATGGTTACAGGGGATTTCAACATGATATATGAAGCCAGGGACAAGAGTAACTTAAACCTGAGAATAAGGATCATGGGTAGATTCAGAAAAGCTTTAGATTATGCAGGGCTCAAGGAGATTAAATGTCATAACAAAAGGTTTACATGGAGCAATGAAAGAGAAAACCCGGTGTTCAGCAGCATTGACAATTTTTTTTGCAATGTGGAGTGGGAAGCATCACAAGATGGTTTTATCTTAAACGATGCAGCCACATCTTTCTCAGACCACTGCCCTCTGCTGCTCTCCCACGCTACAACCCCGCCGAGGCCAGCTAGATTTAGATTTGAAAACTTTTGGCCCCAATTTCAACACTACAAAGAGACGACACAACACGCCTGGAACATGCCGATCAATTATCACTGCCCGTTGATACGTCTCCGTCGTATCTAATTTTCCAAACACTTTTGCCCTTGTTTTGGACTCTAACTTGCATGATTTGAATGGAACTAACCCGGACTGACGCTGTTTTCAGCAGAATTACCATGGTGTTTTTTATGTGCAGAAACAAACATTCTCGGAATGACCTGAAACTTCACGGAGCAATTTTTTGGAAAATAAAAAAAATACCTGCAAAATATGAAGGCCAGGGGGCCCACCACCTGTCCACAAGGGTGGGGGCGCGCCTGCCCCCCTAGGGCACGCCCCCTACCTCGTGGCCCCCCTGGAGCTCCTCCGACTCCAACTCCAACTCTATATATTGTGTTTCGGGGAGAAAAATCAGAGAGAAGAATTCATCGTGTTTTACCATACGGAGCCGCCGCCAAGCCCTAAAACCTCCCAGGAGGGCTGATCTGGAGTCCGTTCGGGGCTCCGGAGAGGGGAATCCATCGCCATCGTCATCATCAACCATCCTCCATCGCCGATTTCATGATGCTCACCGCCGTGCGTGAGTAATTCCATCGTAGGCTTGCTGGACGGCGATGGGTTGGATGGGATCTATCATGTAATCGAGTTAGTTTTGTTAGAGTTTGATCCCTAGTATCCACTATGTTCTGAGATTGATGTTGCTATGACTTTGCTATGCTTAATGCTTGTCACTAGGGCCCGAGTGCCATGATTTCAGATCTGAACCTATTATGTTTTCATCAATATATGAGAGTTCTTGATCCTATCTTGCAAGTCTATAGTCACCTATTATGTGTTATGATCCGTTAACCCCGAAGTGACAATAATCGGGATACTTACCGGTGATTACCGTAGTTTGAGGAGTTCATGTATTCACTATGTGTTAATGCTTTGTTCCGGTACTCTATTAAAAGGAGGCCTCAAATCCCTTAGTTTCCGTAAGGACCCTGCTGCCACGGGAGGGTAGGACAAAAGATGTCATGCAAGTTCCTTTCCATAAGAACGTATGACTATATTCGGAATACATGCCTACATTACATTGATGAACTGGAGCTAGTTCTGTGTCACCCTACGTTATGACTGTTACATGATGAACCGCATCCGGCATAATTCTCCATCACTGATCCATTGCCTACGAGCTTTCCATATATTGTTCTTCGCTTATTTACTTTCCCGTTGCTATTGCTATCATCACTATAAAATACCAAAAACATTACTTTTACTACTGTTACCTTTTGCTACCGTTACCACTACTATCATATTACTTTGCTACTAAATACTTTGCTGCAGATACTAAGTTTCCAGATGTGGTTGAATTGACAACTCAGCTGCTAATACTTGAGAATATTATTTGGCTCCCCTTCTGTCGAATCAATAAATTTGGGTTGAATACCTTAACCTCGAAAACTGTTGCGATCCCCTATACTTGTGGGGTATCAAGACTATTTTCTGGTGCCGTTGCCGGGGAACATAGCTCTATTCTTTGAGTCACTTGGGATTTATATCTGCTTATCATTATGAAGAATTTGGGAGATCCAAAAACCAAGATTTATCCCTCAACTACGAGTGGAGGTAAGGAACTGCCATCTAGCTCTGCACTTGATTCACCTTCTGTTTTGAGTAAGCTTGCGACACCTAAACCTGCTTTTGCTATTCGTTCTGATATGTCGTATATTATTGATGATGCCACTTCTGCTATACATGATACTTATGATGAAACTACTTCTATGCTTGATACTACTGTGCCACTTGGTGAATTTCTTGATGAACAAATTGCTAGGGCTAGAGAGATTGAAAATATTGAGTCTGATAATACTGATGAAATTGATGATGAAGACAGACTTGCCTGTTATTCCTGAGGGTTATGTTTTTGATAAAGAAGCTTCTTTATCTATTTTAGCTTGCAAGGATAGACACGAACTCAAGAGGTTATTAGCTAAATGGAATAAACAATCTCTAAATGCTAGGATGAAACCTGACCCTGCTTTTGCTACTTCACATATCTGTGTTACCGATAAGGATTATGAATTCTCTGTTGACCCTGATATAATTACTTTGGTTGAATCTGATCCTTTTCATGGCTATGAATCTGAAACTGTTGTGGCACATCTTACTAAATTAAATGATATAGCCATCCTGTTCACTACTGATGAGAGAACTCGTTACTTTTATATCCTTAAAATATTTCGTTCTCATTAAAGGGTCATGCTAAGATATGGTTTAATTCTCTTGATCTTGGTTGTGTGCGTAGTCCCGAGGATATGATTTATTACTTCTCTGCTAAATATTTGCCTGCTCATAAGAAACAAGCTGCTTTAAGGGATATATATAATTTTGTGCAAATTGAAGAAGAGAGTCTCCCACAAGCTTGGGGAGGCTTCTCCAATTACTTAATGCTTTGCCTGATCATCCTCTTAAGAAAAATGAAATACTTGATATCTTTTATAATGGACTAACCGATGCCTCCAGAGATTACCTGGATAGTTGTGATGGTTCTGTTTTTAGGGGAAGAACACCGGATGAAGCTGAAATTCTATTGAATAATATGTTGACAAATGAAAGTAATTGGACACCTCCGGAGCCAATTCCTGAGCCTATTCCTAAACCAACTCAGAAGAAGAGAGGTATTCTATTTCTCAGTCCTGAAGATATGCAAGAGGCAAAGAAATCTATGAAAGAAAAAGGTATTAAAGCTGAAGATGTTAAGAATTTACCTCCTATTGAAGAAATACATGGTCTTAATTTACCGCCTGTTGAAGAAACATATGATCTTAATCCCTTACCTATTGAAGAAATTCGTGGTCTTGATAACCCGACACAGGTAGTAAAGGTAAATTCTCTCTATACATATGATAAAGCTGAAATCCCATTTACTAAGTTTGCTAGCCCATGCTTAGATGAGTTTGATAAATTTATGGTTAAGCAAGAAGATTTTAATGCTTATTTTGGTAGACAATTGAAATACAATTCAAATATGCTTGAACACTTGGGTGATTATATGGCTAATGTCAAAGGTGAACTTAAACTTATTAGTAAACATGCTTCTATGGTTACCACTCAAGTAGAACAAGTACTTAAAGCTCAAAATGATTTGCTCAACGAATTGAATAGTAAGAATAATGATAATGCTGTTAGAGTTATGACTAGAGGTGGTAAAATGACTCAGGAATCTCTGTATCCTGAAGGCCACCCTAAGAGAATTGAGCAAGATTCTCAGAGAAATAATATAGATGCACCTAGTCCTTATAAAAGGAAGAAAAAGAAAAATGATAGGACTTTGCATGCTTCTAGTGAACCTGTTACTGAAACACATGAGAATCCAAATGGTATTTGTATTTCTGATGCTGAAAAACAATCTGGTAATGAACCTGAAACTAGTGATAATGTTAATGATAATGTTCATAATGATGCTCAACCTAGTAATGATAATGATGCAGAAATTGAACCTGCTGTTGATCTTGATAACCCACAATCAAAGAATCAACGTTATGATAAGAAAGATTTTGTTGCTAGGAAACACGGTAAAGAAAGAGAACCATGGGTTCAGAAACCCATGCCTTTTCCTCCCAAACCATCCAAGAAAAAGGATGATGAGGATTTTGAGCGCTTTGTTGAAATGATCAGACCTATCTTTTTGCGTATGCGATTAACTGATATGCTCAAAATGAATCATTATGCTAAGTATATGAAAGATATTGTTACAAATAAGAGAAAGATCTCGGAAGCTGAAATTTCCACCATGCTTGCTAATTATACTTTTAAGGGTGGAATACCAAAGAAACTTGGAGATCCTGGTGTACCAACTATACCATGCTCCATTAAAAGAAACTATGTTAAAACTGCTTTATGTGATCTTGGAGCCGGTGTTAGTGTTATGCCTCTCTCTTTATATCGTAGACTTGATTTGAATAAGTTGACACCTACTGAAATATCTTTGCAAATGGCTGATAAATCAACTGCTATACCTGTCGGTATTTATGAGGATGTGCCTGTTGTAGTTGCAAACGTTACTATTTTAACGGACTTTGTTATTCTTGATATTACCGAGGACGATAGTATGTCTATTATTCTTGGAAGACCCTTTTTGAATACTGCAGGGGCTGTTATTGATTGCACTAAAGGCAATGTCACTTTTCATGTTAATGGTAATGAGCATACGGTACACTTTCCGAGGAAACAACCTCAAGTTCATAGTATCAACTCTATTGGAAAAATTCCATCGATTATATTTGGAGGTTTTGAATTTCCTCTTCCTACTGTCAAGAAGAAATATGACATTCTTATTATTGGGGATGTGCATATCCCCGTTGAGGTAACATAGTGTTGTTCGAAATTTCTCCGGTTCCATGTTATTCAGAATGAGTTCGTTAACGAGACTTGATCAACCTTGTTAGTGGATTCCTTTTGATGATCATGAGATGGATGAAACTAGAAGGCACAACCTGCTGTACCCTCCTTTTACTTTCTGTTATTTATATTAAATAAAATAAAAATAGTACTTTCTGTCTGTTATCTGATTATCCGTGCAATATAAAAATACCCCAAAAATAAAAGTTCTCCAAATGCCCTGAAATTTAAATATGATTTTTTCCGAAATATTTGAGAATATTTGGCACTGCGAACACAGCAGGGGGGTCAACCACCTGCCCACGATGGTGGAGGGCGTGCCCTGCCCCCCTGGGCGCGCCCCCTGCCTCGTGGGCCCATGGTGGCCCTCCTCCATTTATCCTTTCACCCACACACTCCTTCTTCCTCCCCCAAACACGAATAACCAGCTCAAACCCGAGTCCAAGCTCGTTTTGCTGCCATTTTCGATCTCCTTGTTCAAAGCACCTCTCACAAAACTGCTTGGGGAGATTGTTCCTTGGTATGTGACTCCTCCATTGGTCCAATTAGTTTTTGTTCTAGTGCTCTATTCATTGCAAATTTTTGCTGCTTAGGTGACCCTGTTCTTGAGCTTGCATGTCAAATTTATATGGTCAAAAGTAGTTTTGATGCATGATATAGGCCCTAGGCATTTGTAGGAGTAGTTGCTATCAATATTATTGAGTTTGGTTCACTTTTATTTTGAAGTTACTAAAAAATTTCAGAATTTTTCAGAGGAAGAAAAATGCTTAGGAAAATGTTCCAAGGTGGTTCCTCAAGGAAGCAAGGACCCAGGCTTGCAATGCGCGATGCTGATGAAGAGCCACCAAGAGACGCCCCAGTGCGTCCTTGTGAATGGCCTTCTGAAAACTTTATGGATCGAGCAGGAATTAAGGAAGAATTCAACGCATATTTGCGTAAAGCCGATCTTGTGAGCTTCGAGGAAGAGAAGTGCAGCCAGTATCACAGTCTTACTAGTACCTTTGTGAGGAGGTTTGAATTTTCATCTTCACGTAATTCTCCAACTGTGCTGTTTGATCTCTATGGAAATTCTTATACTATGGACTTAGAGGATTTTACCACTGCTTGCAAACTTCCACAATGGGGTAGTATAAGGGATCCTCACAGTTCTGAATTTAGAGATTTTCTTACTAGCATAACTGTGGGAGAATCTAGAGATATAACACAAGCCACCATAGGGAGCATTCACTTTCCTGCTATACATTATTTTGCTCTCTTCATAGGTAGATGCATTAATGGTAAAGATGAGGCGTGTCACATGTGTGTCCCTGACCTCAGTATTCTTAGGAGTGCTGTGTTAGGAGATAAATCTTATAATTTGGGAGCCATTGTTGCACGTAGGTTGCATCTTAATAGATTTAATGGAGATTTCTTTGGAGGAATTTATGCAACCCGCATAGCTAATTTTCTTGGTATAGCCATACGCGAAGATGATATTGAATTACCTCCTGCTTACCTAGACTTTAATGCTATGGTTCACCACCAGTTTGTTGAGAGGAATGAATCACCTCTTCAGTACCGACTAATCTTTGACAGACGTCGTGTTGTCCATATTACTCTCCCTGCTCCTTCCTTTTTTGATCATCAGGCAAAAGGAAGATATACTATTACCAGAGAGGAGGCAGATGAGTACGAGAGGAGAGCGGGGGCCGCTCGTCGCCACGCTGCAGCTCAGCAGGCGATAGCCGCTGCATCGCAGTACGACCCCAGCTATTATTATGGATATCCGCCAGGCCAACCGTGGCCATAGACCAACTTAGGCAAAAAGCCTAAGCATGGGGGAGTGTGTATTTCTCACCAACATTACATTTATGTTCACACACTCATTGCTAGATGTCGGTGCTCATACTTTTTCATTGTATCATCCATGCTAGTTTATTTTCTTTTTATGCTTTCTTTTTGTGTGTTTAATAAACCTTAAGGAAAACCAAAAAAATAGTTGTAGCTTTTAATTAGTTTACTTTCCATGCTTGTAGTAGTAATTAAAAAGAAAACCCAAAAACATTTCATGTTCTTCCTTTACTTGTTGGGAGCTCTCCCGTGTAAATAGTTTCATGTCTTTTATTTTCTTTGGGGGTCGATAGGAGAAGACCATAATTAAATTGTTGAAGTGGCTCTTATATACATTATTGTTGATCTGACAAAAGAGCCCATATTGCCTTGTCTTCTCCTGTTTATTGAATGCTTGCAGATTTCAGCTTAGTCCAATGCACGTGCGCTATTATTATTATTCACATCGTTCGGTCATGAAAATGAAAGGCAATTATGATGATTATATGATGAACTTATTGAGATGAGAAAAGCCGGTATGAACTCGACCTCTTTTGTTTTTGTAAATATGATTAGTTCATCGTTCCTGATTCGGCCTATTATGAATAAACATGTTTGCAACGACAACTAGAGATCATAGTTTCTTGTGCCATGCTTGATTAGCTATGAGTTATAATGGTTTACCTTGCGTGCCAAAATGCTCTTGAAATGGTTATGATGTGGTACGATAGGATGGTATCCTCCTCTGAATGATTTAAGTGACTTGACTTGGCGCATGTTCACGCATGTAGTTGAAACAAAATCAACATAGCCTTCACGATATTTATGTTCATGATGGATTATATCCTACTCATGCTTGCATTCGGTGTTGATTAATTTTAATGCATGTTCATGATTGTTGTCGCTCTCTAGCTGGTCGCTTCCCAGTCTTTTGCTAGCCTTCACCTGTACTAAGCGGGAATACTGCTTGTGCATCCAATCCCATAAACCCCAAAGTTATTCCATATGAGTCCACCATACCTACCTATATACGATATCTACCTGCCGTTCTAAGTAAATTTGTATGTGCCAGACTCTAAACCTTCAAATAAATATCCTATTTTGTATGCTCGAATAGCTCATGTATCAACTAGGGATGTCCGTATCTTCCATGTTAGGCGGGTTATTCTCAAGAGGAGTGGACTCCGCTCCTCACTCACGAGATAAATGGCTGGTCACCGGGATGCCCAGTCCCATGCTTTATGTAAACTAAATCAAAATAATTGCAAACAAAACTCCCCCTGGGACTCTTGTTAGTTGGAGGCACTCGTTGTTTCGAGCAAGCCATGGATTGATGCTTGTTGGTGGAAGGGGGAGTATAAACTTTACCATTCTGTTTGGGAACCGCCTATAATGTGTGTAGCATGGAAGATATTGCCATCTCTTGGTTGTTATGTTGACAATGAAAGTATACCGCTCAAAATATTATTCATCTCTATTTCAAAACTGAGCTCTGGCACCTCTACAAATCCCTGCTTCCCTCTGCGAAGGGCCTATCTATTTACTTTTATGCTGAGTCATCATCCTCTTATCAAAAAGCACCAGTTGGAGAGCACTTCTGTCATTTGCATTCATTATTGTTAGTTTACATTGGGTATGACTTGACCGGATCTCTTTTACCATGAATTACAATGTCTAGTCAGTCCTTGGTCTTTAAAGGTGCTCCGCATTTATGTTTTGCGGTCTTAGAAAGGGCTAGCGAGATACCATCTTGTTATATCATATTATGATTATTTTGAGAAAGTGTTGTCATGCGAGATTTATTATTATTGCTCGCTAGTTGATTATGCTATTGATATGAGTAAACTTGAGACCTAATCGTTATTGCGAATGTGGTTAGTTATAATCTTTGCTGAACACTTGAATGCTGGCTTTACATATTTACAACAACAAGAGCAAACAGAGTTTGTAAAAGTTTTTCTTTATCTCTTTTAGTTTGTTAACTGAATTGCTTGAGGACAAGCAAATGTTTAAGCTTGGGGGAGTTGATACGTCTCTGTCGTATCTACTTTTCCAAACACTTTTGCCCTTGTTTTGGACTCTAACTTGCATGATTTGAATGGAACTAACCCGGACTGACGCTGTTTTCAGCAGAATTACCATGGTGTTATTTATGTGCAGAAACAAACATTCTCGGAATGACCTAAAACTTCACGGAGCAACTTTTTGGAAAATATAAAAAATACCTGCAAAAGATGAAGGCCAGGGGGGGCACCACCTGTCCATGAGGTTGGGGGCACGCCTTGTTGGAAATATGCCCTAGAGGCAATAATAAAAGGATTATTATTATATTTCCTTGTTCATGATAATTGTCTTTTATTCATGCTATAGTTGTGTTATCCGGAAATCGTAATACATGTATGAATACATAGACACCAACATGTCCCTAGTAAGCCTCTAGTTGACTAGCTCGTTGATCAACAGATAGTCATGGTTTCCTGACTATGGACATTGGATGTCATTGATAACGAGATCACATCATTAGGAGAATGATGTGATGGACAAGACCCAATCCTAAACATAGCACAAGATCGTATAGTTCATTTGCTAGAGTTTTTCCAATGTCAAGTATCTTTTCCTTAGACCATGAGATCGTGTAACTCCCGGATACCGTAGGAGTGCTTTGGGTGTACCAAACGTCACAACGTAACTGGGTGACTATAAAGGTATACTACGGGTATCTCCGAAAGTGTCTGTTGGGTTGACACGGATCAAGACTGGGATTTGTCACTCCGTATGACGGAGAGGTATCTCTGGGCCCACTCGGTAATGCATCATCATAATGAGCTCAAAGTGACCAAGTGTCTGGTCACGGGATCATGCATTACGGTACGAGTAAAGTGACTTGCCGGTAACGAGATTGAACAAGGTATTGGGATACCGACGATCGAATCTCGGGCAAGTAACGTACCGATTGACAAAGGGAATTGTATACGGGGTTGCTTGAATCCTCGACATCGTGGTTCATCCGATGAGATCATCGAGGAGCATGTGGGAGCCAACATGGGTATCCAGATCCCGCTGTTGGTTATTGACCAGAGAGCCATCTCGGTCATGTCTACATGTCTCCCGAACCCGTAGGGTCTACACACTTAAGGTTCAGTAACGCTAAGGTTGTAGAGATATGAATATGCAGTAACCTGAAAGTTGTTCGGAGTCCCGGATGAGATCTCGGACGTCACGAGGAGTTCCGAAATGGTCCGGAGATGAAGAATTATATATAGGAAGTGCAGTTTCGGCCATCGGGAGAGTTTCGGGGGTCACCGGTATTGTACCGGGACCACCGGAAGGGTCCCGGGGGTCCACCGGGAGGGGCCACCCATCCCGGAGGGCCCCATGAGCTGAAGTGGGGAGGGGAACCAGCCCATAGTGGGCTGGTGCACCCCCCCTTGGCCCACCCCCTGCGCCTAGGGTTGGAAACCCTAGGGTGGGAGGGGGCGCCCCACTTGCCTTGGGGGCCACTCCACCCTTGGCCGCCGCCCCCCTAGCGGAGCCTATATAAAAGGGGGGGAGGGAGGGGCAGCCGCACCCTTGAGTCTTGGCGCCTCCCTCTCCCTGCTACACCTCTCCCTATCGCAGTAGAACGGCGAAGCACTGCTGCGGTGACCCCTGCATCCACCACCACGCCGTCGTGCTGCTGGATCTTCATCAACCTCTCCTCCCCCCTTGCTGGATCAAGAAGGAGGAGACGTCACGCTGACCGTATGTGTGTTGAACGCGGAGGTGCCGTCCGTTCGGCGCTAGGATCTCCGGTGATTTGGATCACGTCGAGTACGACTTCCTCATCCCCGTTCTTTGAACGCTTCAGCGCGTGATCTACAAAGGTATGTAGATGCAATCCGATCACTCGTTGCTAGATGAACTCATAGATGGATCTTGGTGAAAACGTAGGAAATTTTTTGTTTTCTGCAACGTTCCCCAACAGTGGCATCATGAGCTAGGTTTATGCGTAGTTCTCTTTGCACGAGTAGAACACAATTTGTTGTGGGCGTAGATGTTGTCAACTTTCTTGCCGCTACTAGTCTTATTTTGCTTCAGCGGTATTGTGGGATGAAGCAGCCTGGACCAACCTTACACGTACGCTTACGTGAGACCGGTTCCACCGACTGACATGCACTAGTTGCATAAGGTGGCTGGCGGGTGTCTGTCTCTCCCACTTTAGTTGGAGCGGATTCGACGAAAAGGGTCCTTATGAAGGGTAAATAGAAGTTGACAAATCACGTTGTGGCTTTCACGTAGGTAAGAAAACGTTCTTGCTAGAACCCTATTGCAGCCACGTAAAACTTGCAACAACAATTAGAGGACGTCTAACTTGTTTTTGCAGCAAGTGTTTTGTGATGTGATATGGCCAAAGTTGTGATGAATGATGAATGATATATATGTGATGTATGAGATGTTCATGCTATTGTAATAGGAATCACGACTTGCATGTCGATGAGTATGACAACCGGCAGGAGCCATAGGAGTTGTCTTTATTTTTTGTATGACCTGCGTGTCATTGAGAAACGCCATGTAAATTACTTTACTTTATTGCTAAACGTGTTAGCCATAGTAGTAGAAGTAATAGTTGGCGAGCAACTTCATGGAGACACGATGATGGAGATCATGATGATGGAGATCATGGTGTCATGCCGGTGACAAGATGATCATGGAGCCCCAAGATGGAGATCAAAGGAGCTATGTGATATTGGCCATATCATGTCACTATTATTATTTGATTGCATGTGATGTTTATCATGTTTTTGCATCTTGTTTACTTAGAACGACGGTAGTAAATAAGATGATCCCTCATAATAATTTCAAGAAAGTGTTCCCCCTAACTGTGCACCGTTGCGACAGTTCGTTGTTTCGAAGCACCACGTGATGATCGGGTGTGATAGATTCCAACGTTCACATACAACGGGTGTAAGACAGATTTACACATGCAAACACTTAGGTTGACTTGACGAGCCTAGCATGTACAGACATGGCCTCGGAACACAGAAGACCGAAAGGTCGAGCATGAGTCGTATAGAAGATACGATCAACATGAAGATGTTCACCGATGTTGACTAGTCCGTCTCACGTGATGATCGGACACGGCCTAGTTAACTCGGATCATGTTATACTTAGATGACTGGAGGGATGTCTATCTGAGTGGGAGTTCATTAAATTGATAGATGAACTTAATTATCATGAACTTAGTCTAAAATCTTTACAATATGTCTTGTAGATCAAATGGCCCACGTTGTCCTCAACTTCAACGCGTTCCTAGAGAAAACCAAGCTGAAAGACGATGGCAGCAACTATACGGACTGGGTCCGGAACCTGAGGATCATCCTCATAGCTGCCAAGAAAGATTATGTCCTAGAAGCACCGCTAGGTGACGCACCCGTCCCACAGAACCAAGACGTTATGAACGCTTGGCAGACACGTGCTGATGATTACTCCCTCGTTCAGTGCGGCATGCTTTACAGCTTAGAACCGGGGCTCCAAAAGCGTTTTGAGAGACACGGAGCATATGAGATGTTCGAAGAGCTGAAAATGGTTTTTCAAGCTCATGCCCGGGTCGAGAGATATGAAGTCTCCGACAAGTTCTTCAGCTGTAAGATGGAGGAAAATAGTTCTGTCAGTGAGCACATACTCAAATGTCTGGGTTGCATAACCGCTTGACTCAGCTGGGAGTTAATCTCCCGGATGACGCGGTCATTGACAGAATCCTTCAGTCGCTTCCACCGAGCTACAAGAGCTTTGTGATGAACTTCAATATGCAGGGGATGGAAAAGACCATTCCTGAAGTATTTGCAATGCTGAAATCAGCAGAGGTAGAAGTCAAAAAGGAACATCAAGTGTTGATGGTGAATAAAACCACTAAGTTCAAGAAAGGCAAGGGTAAGAAGAACTTCAAGAAGGACGGCAAGGGAGTTGCCGCGCCCGGCAAGCAAGCTGCCGGGAAGAAGCCAAAGAATGGACCCAAGCCCGAGACTGAGTGCTTTTATTGCAAGGGAAGTGGTCACTGGAAGCGGAACTGCCCCAAATACTTAGCGGACAAGAAGGCCGGCAAAACGAAAGGTATATGTGATATACATGTAATTGATGTGTACCTTACCAGTACTCGTAGTAGCTCCTGGGTATTTGATACCGGTGCAGTTGCTCACATTTGTAACTCAAAGCAGGAGCTGCGGAATAAGCGGAGACTGGCGAAGGACGAGGTGACGATGCGCGTCGGGAATGGTTCCAAGGTCGATGTGATCGCCGTCGGCACGCTACCTCTACATTTACCTACGGGATTAGTTTTGAACCTCAATAATTGTTATTTAGTGCCAAGTTTGAGCATGAACATTGTATCAGGATCTCGTTTAATACGAGATGGCTACTCATTTAAATCCGAGAATAATGGTTGTTCTATTTATATGAGAGATATGTTTTATGGTCATGCTCCGATGGTGAATGGTTTATTCTTAATGAATCTCGAGCGTAATGCTACACATATTCATAGTGTGAATACCAAAAGATGTAAGGTTGATAATGATAGTCCCACATACTTGTGGCACTGCCGCCTTGGTCACATAGGTGTCAAACGCATGAAGAAGCTCCATGCAGATGGACTTTTAGAGTCTCTTGATTACGAATCATTTGACACGTGCGAACCATGCCTCATGGGTAAAATGACCAAGACTCCGTTCTCAGGAACAATGGAGCGAGCAACCAACTTATTGGAAATCATACATACTGATGTGTGCGGTCCAATGAGTGTTGAGGCTCGCGGTGGTTATCGTTATGTTCTCACCCTCACTGATGACTTGAGTAGATATGGGTATGTCTACTTAATGAAACACAAGTCTGAGACCTTTGAAAAGTTCAAGGAATTTCAGAGTGAGGTTGAGAATCAACGTGACAGGAAAATCAAGTTCTTGCGATCAGATCGTGGGGGAGAATACTTGAGTCACGAATTTGGCACACACTTAAGAAAATGTGGAATAGTTTCACAACTCACGCCGCCTGGAACACCTCAGCGTAATGGTGTGTCCGAACGTCGTAATCGCACTCTATTAGATATGGTGCGATCTATGATGTCTCTTACCGATTTACCGCTATCATTTTGGGGCTATGCTTTAGAGACTGCCGCATTCACTTTAAATAGGGCTCCGTCGAAATCCGTTGAGACGACACCGTATGAATTATGGTTTGGGAAGAAACCTAAGCTGTCATTTCTAAAAGTTTGGGGATGCGATGCTTATGTCAAGAAACTTCAACCTGAAAAGCTCGAACCCAAGTCGGAAAAATGCGTCTTCATAGGATACCCTAAAGAAACTATTGGGTATACCTTCTACCTCAGATCCGAAGGCAAGATCTTTGTTGCCAAGAATGGATCCTTTCTAGAGAAGGAGTTTCTCTCGAAAGAAGTAAGTGGGAGGAAAGTAGAACTTGATGAAGTATTACCTCTTGAACCGGAAAGTGGCGCAACTCAAGAAAATGTTCCTGAGGTGCCTGCACCGACTAGAGAGGAAGTTAATGATGATGATCATGAAACTTCAGATCAAGTTCTACTGAACTTCGTAGGTCCACAAGGACACGTTCCGCACCAGAGTGGTACGGCAACCCTGTCTTGGAAATCATGTTGTTAGACAACGGTGAACCTTCGAACTATGAAGAAGCGATGGCGGGCCCGGATTCCGACAAATGGCTGGAAGCCATGAAATCCGAGATAGGATCCATGTATGAAAACGAAGTATGGACTTTGACTGACTTGCCCGATGATCGGCGAGCCATAGAAAATAAATGGATCTTTAAGAAGAAGACAGACGCGGATGGTAATGTGACCATCTATAAAGCTCGGCTTGTCGCTAAGGGTTATCGACAAGTTCAAGGGGTTGACTACGATGAGACTTTCTCTCCCGTAGCGAAGCTGAAGTCCGTCCGAATCATGTTAGCAATTGCCGCATTCTATGATTATGAGATATGGCAAATGGACGTCAAAACGGCATTCCTTAATGGTTTCCTTAAGGAAGAATTGTATATGATGCAGCCGGAAGGTTTTGTCGATCCTAAGAATGCTGACAAGGTGTGCAAGCTCCAACGCTCGATTTATGGGCTGGTGCAAGCATCTCGGAGTTGGAACATTCGCTTTGATGAGATGATCAAAGCGTTTGGGTTTATGCAGACTTATGGAGAAGCCTGCGTTTACAAGAAAGTGAGTGGGAGCTCTGTAGCATTTCTCATATTATATGTAGATGACATACTTTTGATGGGAAATGATATAGAACTTTTGGACAGCATTAAGGCCTACTTGAATAAGAGTTTTTCAATGAAGGACCTTGGAGAAGCTGCTTATATATTAGGCATCAAGATCTATAGAGATAGATCAAGACGCCTCATAGGTCTTTCACAAAGCACATACCTTGATAAGATATTGAAGAAGTTCAATATGGATCAGTCTAAGAAGGGGTTCTTGCCTGTGTTGCAAGGTGTGAAATTGAGCTCAGCTCAATGTCCGACCACGGCAGAAGATATAGAAGAGATGAGTGTCATCCCCTATGCCTCAGCCATAGGGTCTATTATGTATGCCATGCTGTGTACCAGACCTGATGTAAACCTTGCCGTAAGTTTGGTAGGTAGGTACCAAAGTAATCCCGGCAAGGAACACTGGACAGCGGTCAAGAATATCCTGAAGTACCTGAAAAGGACTAAGGAAATGTTTCTCGTTTATGGAGGTGACGAAGAGCTCGTCGTAAAGGGTTACGTCGACGCTAGCTTCGACACAGATCTGGATGACTCTAAGTCACAAACTGGATACGTGTATATTTTGAATGGTGGGGCAGTAAGCTGGTGCAGTTGCAAGCAGAGCATCGTGGCGGGATCTACATGTGAAGCGGAGTACATGGCAACCTCGGAGGCAGCGCATGAAGCAATTTGGGTGAAGGAGTTCATCACCGACCTAGGAGTCATACCCAATGCGTCGGGGCCGATCAAACTCTTCTGTGACAACACTGGAGCTATTGCACTTGCCAAGGAGCCCAGGTTTCACAAGAAGACCAGGCACATCAAGCGTCGCTTCAACTCCATTCGTGAAAATGTTCAAGATGGAGACATAGATATTTGTAAAGTACATACGGACCTGAATGTAGCAGATCCGTTGACTAAACCTCTCCCTAGAGCAAAACATGATCAACACCAGAATTCCATGGGTGTTCGATTCATCACAATGTAACTAGATTATTGACTCTAGTGCAAGTGGGAGACTGTTGGAAATATGCCCTAGAGGCAATAATAAAAGGATTATTATTATATTTCCTTGTTCATGATAATTGTCTTTTATTCATGCTATAATTGTGTTATCCGGAAATCGTAATACATGTGTGAATACATAGACACCAACATGTCCCTAGTAAGCCTCTAGTTGACTAGCTCGTTGATCAACAGATAGTCATGGTTTCCTGACTATGGACATTGGATGTCATTGATAACGAGATCACATCATTAGGAGAATGATGTGATGGACAAGACCCAATCCTAAACATAGCACAAGATCGTATAGTTCGTTTGCTAGAGTTTTTCCAATGTCAAGTATCTTTTCCTTAGACCATGAGATCGTGTAACTCCCGGATACCGTAGGAGTGCTTTGGGTGTACCAAACGTCACAACGTAACTGGGTGACTATAAAGGTATACTACGGGTATCTCCGAAAGTGTCTGTTGGGTTGACACGGATCAAGACTGGGATTTGTCACTCCGTATGACGGAGAGGTATCTCTGGGCCCACTCGGTAATGCATCATCATAATGAGCTCAAAGTGACCAAGTGTCTGGTCACGGGATCATGCATTACGGTACGAGTAAAGTGACTTGCCGGTAACGAGATTGAACGAGGTATTGGGATACCGACGATCGAATCTCGGGCAAGTAACGTACCGATTGACAAAGGGAATTGTATACGGGGTTGCTTGAATCCTCGACATCGTGGTTCATCCGATGAGATCATCGAGGAGCATGTGGGAGCCAACATGGGTATCCAGATCCCGCTGTTGGTTATTGACCGGAGAGCCATGTCGGTCATGTCTACATGTCTCCCGAACCCGTAGGGTCTACACACTTAAGGTTCGGTGACGCTAGGGTTGTAGAGATATGAATATGCAGTAACCCGAAAGTTGTTCAGAGTCCCGGATGAGATCCCGGACGTCACGAGGAGTTCCGGAATGGTCCGGAGGTGAAGAATTATATATAGGAAGTGCGGTTTCGGCCATCGGGAGAGTTTCGGGGGTCACCGGTATTGTACCGGGACCACCGGAAGGGTCCCGGGGGTCCACCGGGAGGGGCCACCCATCCCGGAGGGCCCCATGGGCTGAAGTGGGGAGGGGAACCAACCCATAGTGGGCTGGTGCTCCCCCCTTGGCCCACCCCCTGCGCCTAGGTTTGGAAACCCTAGGGTGGGGGGGGGGCGCCCCACTTGCCTTGGGGGCCACTCCACCCTTGGCCGCCGCCCCCCCTAGGAGATCCCATCTCCTAGGGCCGGCGCCCCCCTAGGGGAGCCTATATAAAAGGAGGGGAGGGAGGGGCAGCCGCACCCTTGAGTCTTAGCGCCTCCCTCTCCCCTGCTACACCTCTCCTTATCGCAGTAGAACGGCGAAGCCCTGCTGCGGTGACCCCTGCATCCACCACCACGCCGTCGTGCTGCTGGATCTTCATCAACCTCTCCTCCCCCCTTGCTGGATCAAGAAGGAGGAGATGTCACACTGACCATACGTGTGTTGAACGCGGAGGTGCCGTCCGTTCGGCGCTAGGATCTCCGGTGATTTGGATCACGTCGAGTACGACTTCCTCATCCCCATTCTTTGAACGCTTCCGCGCGTGATCTACAAAGGTATGTAGATGCAATCCGATCACTCATTGCTAGATGAACTCATAGATGGATCTTGGTGAAACTGTAGGAAATTTTTTGTTTTCTGCAATGTTCCCCAACACGCCTGCCCCCCTAGGGCGCGCCTCCTACCTCATGGGCCCCCTGGAGCTCCTCCGACTCCAACTCCAACTCTATATATTGTGTTTTGGGGAGAAAAAAACCAAAGAAAAGAATTCATCGCGTTTTACCATACAGAGCCGCCGCCAAGCTTTAAAACCTCCCGGGAGGGCTGATCTGGAGACCGTTCGGGGCTCCGGAGAGGGGAATCCGTCGCCATCGTCATCATCAACCATCCTCCATCGCCAATTTCATGATGCTCACCGCCGTGCGTGAGTAATTCCATCGTAGGCTTGCTGGACGGTGATGGGTTGGATGGGATCTATCATGTAATCGAGTTAGTTTTGTTAGGGTTTGATCCCTAGTATCCACTATGTTCTGAGATTGATGTTGCTATGACTTTGCTATGCTTAATGCTTGTCACTATGGCCCGAGTGCCATGATTTCAGATCTGAACCTATTATGTTTTCATCAATATATGAGAGTTCTTGATCCTATCTTGCAAGTCTATAGTCACCTATGTGTTATGATCCGTTAACCCCGAAGTGACAATAATCGGGATACTTACCGGTGATGACCGTAGTTTGAGGAGTTCATGTATTCACTATGTGTTAATGCTTTGTTCCGGTACTCTATTAAATGGAGGCCTTAATATCCCATAGTTTCCATAAGGACCCCGTTACCACGGGAGGGTAGGACAAAAGATGTCATGCAAGTTCTTTTCCATAAGCACGTATGCCTATATTCGGAATACATGCCTACATTACATTGATGAACTGGAGCTAGTTCTGTGTCACCCTAGGTTATGACTGTTGGGGAACGTTGCAGAAAACAAAAAATTTCCTACGGTTTCACCAAGATCCATCTATGAGTTCATCTAGCAACGAGTGATCGGATTGCATCTACATACCTTTGTAGATCATGCGCGGAAGCGTTCAAAGAACGGGGATGAGGAAGTCGTACTCGACGTGATCCAAATCACCGGAGATCCCAGCGCCGAACGGACGGCACCTCCGTGTTCAACACATGTACGGTCAGTGTGACGTCTCCTCCTTCTTGATCCAGCAAGGGGGGGAGGAGAGGTTGATGAAGATCCAGCAGCACGACGGCGTGGTGGTGGATGCAGGGGTCACCGCAGCAGGGCTTCGCCGTTCTACTACAAGAGGGAGAGGTGTAGCAGGGGAGAGGGAGGGGCCAAGACTCAAGGGTGCGGCTGCCCCCTCCCCCCCTTTATATAGGCCCCCTAGGGGGTGCGCCGGCCCTAGAAGATGGGATCTCCTAGGGGGGGGGGCGGCGGCCAAGGGGTGGAGTGCCCCCCAAGCCAGGTGGGGCGCCCCCCACCCTAGGGTTCCCAACCCTAGGCGCATGGGGTGGGCCAAGGGGGGCGCACCAGCCCACTATGGGCTGGTTCCCCTCCCCACTTTGGCCCATGGGGCCCTCCGGGATGGGTGGCCCCACCCGGTGGACCCCCGGGACCCTTCCGGTGGTCCCGGTACAATACCAGTGACCCCCGAAACTCTCCCGATGGCCGAAACTGCACTTCCTATATATAATTCTTCACCTCCGGACCACTCCAGAACTCCTCGTGACGTCCGGGATCTCATCCGGGACTCCGAACAACTTTCGGGTTACTGCATATTCATATCTCTACAACCCTAGCGTCACCGAACCTTAAGTGTGTAGACCCTACGGGTTCGGGAGACATGTAGACATGACCGAGATGGCTCTCCGGTCAATAACCAACAGCGGGATCTGGATACCCATGTTGGCTCCCACATGCTCCTCGATGATCTCATCAGATGAACCACGATGTCGAGGATTCAAGCAACCCCGTATACAATTCCCTTTGTCAATCGGTACGTTACTTGCCCGAGATTCGATCGTCGGTATCCCAATACCTCGTTCAATCTCGTTACCGGCAAGTCACTTTACTCGTACCGTAATGCATGATCCCGTGACCAGACACTTGGTCACTTTGAGCTCATTATGATGATGCATTACCGAGTGGGCCCAGAGATACCTCTCCGTCATACGGAGTGACAAATCCCAGTCTTGATCCGTGTCAACCCAACAGACACTTTCGGAGATACCCGTAGTATACCTTTATAGTCACCCAGTTACGTTGTGACGTTTGGTACACCCAAAGCACTCCTACGGTATCCGGGAGTTACACGATCTCATGGTCTAAGGAAAAGATACTTGACATTGGAAAAACTCTAGCAAACGAACTATACGATCTTGTGCTATGTTTAGGATTGGGTCTTGTCCATCACATCATTCTCCTAATGATGTGATCTCGTTATCAATGACATCCAATGTCCATAGTCAGGAAACCATGACTATCTGTTGATCAACGAGCTAGTCAACTAGAGGCTTACTAGGGACATGTTGGTGTCTATGTATTCACACATGTATTACGATTTCCGGATAACACAATTATAGCATGAATAAAAGACAATTATCATGAACAAGGAAATATAATAATAATCCTTTTATTATTGCCTCTAGGGCATATTTCCAACAGTCTCCCACTTGCACTAGAGTCAATAATCTAGTTACATTGTGATGAATCGAACACCCATGGAATTCTGGTGTTGATCATGTTTTGCTCTAGGGAGAGGTTTAGTCAACGGATCTGCTACATTCAGGTCCGTATGTACTTTACAAATATCTATGTCTCCATCTTGAACATTTTCACGAATGGAGTTGAAGCGACGCTTGATGTGCCTGGTCTTCTTGTGAAACCTGGGCTCCTTGGCAAGTGCAATAGCTCCAGTGTTGTCACAGAAGAGTTTGATCGGCCCCGACGCATTGGGTATGACTCCTAGGTCGGTGATGAACTCCTTCACCCAAATTGCTTCATGCGCTGCCTCCGAGGCTGCCATGTACTCCGCTTCACATGTAGATCCCGCCACGACGCTCTGCTTGCAACTGCACCAGCTTACTGCCCCACCATTCAAAATATACACGTATCCGGTTTGTGACTTAGAGTCATCCAGATCTGTGTCGAAGCTAGCGTCGACGTAACCCTTTACGACGAGCTCTTCGTCACCTCCATAAACGAGAAACATTTCCTTAGTCCTTTTCAGGTACTTCAGGATATTCTTGACCGCTGTCCAGTGTTCCTTGCCGGGATTACTTTGGTACCTACCTACCAAACTTACGGCAAGGTTTACATCAGGTCTGGTACACAGCATGGCATACATAATAGAACCTATGGCTGAGGCATAGGGGATGACACTCATCTCTTCTATATCTTCTGCCGTGGTCGGACATTGAGCTGAGCTCAATTTCACACCTTGCAACACAGGCAAGAACCCCTTCTTAGACTGATCCATATTGAACTTCTTCAATATCTTATCAAGGTATGTGCTTTGTGAAAGACCTATGAGGCGTCTTGATCTATCTCTATAGATCTTGATGCCTAATATATAAGCAGCTTCTCCAAGGTCCTTCATTGAAAAACTCTTATTCAAGTAGGCCTTAATGCTGTCCAAAAGCTCTATATCATTTCCCATCAAAAGTATGTCATCTACATATAATATGAGAAATGCTACAGAGCTCCCACTCACTTTCTTGTAAACGCAGGCTTCTCCATAAGTCTGCATAAACCCAAACGCTTTGATCATCTCATCAAAGCGAATGTTCCAACTCCGAGATGCTTGCACCAGCCCATAAATCGAGCGTTGGAGCTTGCACACCTTGTCAACATTCTTAGGATCGACAAAACCTTCCGGCTGCATCATATACAATTCTTCCTTAAGGAAACCATTAAGGAATGCCGTTTTGACGTCCATTTGCCATATCTCATAATCATAGATGCGGCAATTGCTAACATGATTCGGACGGACTTCAGCTTCGCTACGGGAGAGAAAGTCTCATCGTAGTCAACCCCTTGAACTTGTCGATAACCCTTAGCGACAAGTCGAGCTTTATAGATGGTCACATTACCATCCGCGTCTGTCTTCTTCTTAAAGATCCATTTATTTTCTATGGCTCGCCGCTCAACAGGCAAGTCAGTCAAAGTCCATACTTCGTTTTCATACATGGATCCTATCTCGGATTTCATGGCTTCTAGCCATTTGTCGGAATCCGGGCCCGCCATCGCTTCTTCATAGTTCGAAGGTTCACCGTTGTCTAACAACATGATTTCCAAGACAGGGTTGCCGTACCACTCTGGTGCGGAACGTGTCCTTGTGGACCTACGAAGTTCAGTAGCAACTTGATCTGAAGTTTCATGATCATCATCATTAACTTCCTCTCTAGTCGGTGCAGGCACCTCAGGAACATTTTCTTGAGTTGCGCCATTTTCCGGTTCAAGAGGTAATACTTCATCAAGTTCTACTTTCCTCCCACTTACTTCTTTCGAGAGAAACTCCTTCTCTAGAAAGGATCCATTCTTGGCAACAAAGATCTTGCCTTCGGATCTGAGGTAGAAGGTATACCCAATAGTTTCTTTAGGGTATCCTATGAAGACGCATTTTTCCGACTTGGGTTCGAGCTTTTCAGGTTGAAGTTTCTTGACATAAGCATCGCATCCCCAAACTTTTAGAAACGACAGCTTAGGTTTCTTCCCAAACCATAACTCATACGGTGTCGTCTCAACGGATTTCGACGGAGCCCTATTTAAAGTGAATGCGGCAGTCTCTAAAGCATAGCCCCAAAAAGATAGCGGTAAATCGGATTTCAACTCAAGTATTCTCCTCCATGATCTGATCGCAGGAACTTGATTTTCCTGTCACGTTGATTCTCAACCTCACTCTGAAATTCCTTGAACCTTTCAAAGGTCTCAGACTTGTGTTTCATTAAGTAGACATACCCATATCTACTCAAGTCATCAGTGAGGGTGAGAACATAACGATAACCACCGCGAGCCTCAACACTCATTGGACCGCACACATCAATATGTATGATTTCCAATAAGTTGGTTGCTCGCTCCATTGTTCCTGAGAACGGAGTCTTGGCCATTTTACCCATGAGGCATGGTTCGCATGTGTCAAATGATTCGTAATCAAGAGACTCTAAAAGTCCATCTGCATGGAGCTTCTTCATGCGTTTGACACCTATGTGACCAAGGCGGCAGTGCCACAAGTATGTGGGACTATCATTATCAACCTTACATCTTTTGGTATTCACACTATGAATATGTGTAGCATTACGCTCGAGATTCATTAAGAATAAACCATTCACCATCGGAGCATGACCATAAAACATATCTCTCATATAAATAGAACAACCATTATTCTCGGATTTAAATGAGTAGCCATCTCGTATTAAACGAGATCCTGATACAATGTTCATGCTCAAACTTGGCACTAAATAACAATTATTGAGGTTTAAAACTAATCCCGTAGGTAAATGTAGAGGTAGCGTGCCGACGGCGATCACATCGACCTTGGAACCATTCCCGACGCGCATCGTCACCTCGTCCTTCGCCAGTCTCCGCTTATTCCGCAGCTCCTGCTTTGAGTTACAAATGTGAGCAACTGCACCGGTATCAAATACCCAGGAGCTACTACGAGTACTGGTAAGGTACACATCAATTACATGTATATCACATATACCTTTCGTTTTTCCGGCCTTCTTGTCCGCTAAGTATTTGGGGCAGTTCCGCTTCCAGTGACCACTTTCCTTGCAATAAAAGCACTCAGTCTCGGGCTTGGGTCCATTCTTTGGCTTCTTCCCGGTAGCTTGCTTGCCGGGCGCGGCAACTCCCTTGCCGTCCTTCTTGAAGTTTTTCTTACCCTTGCCTTTCTTGAACTTAGTGGTTTTATTCACCATCAACACTTGATGTTCCTTTTTGACTTCTACCTCTGCTGATTTCAGCATTGCAAATACTTCAGGAATGGTCTTTTCCATCCCCTGCATATTGAAGTTCATCACAAAGCTCTTGTAGCTCGGTGGAAGCGACTGAAGGATTCTGTCAGTGACCGCGTCATTCGGGAGATTAACTCCTAGCTGAGTCAAGCGGTTATGTAACCCTGACATAGTGAGTATGTGCTCATTGACAGAACTATTTTCCTCCATCTTACAACTGAAGAACTTGTCGGAGACTTCATATCTCTCGACCCGGGCATGAGCTTGAAAAACCATTTTCAGCTCTTCGAACATCTCATATGCTCCGTGTCTCTCAAAACGCTTTTGGAGCCCTGATTCTAAGCTGTAAAGCATGCTGCACTGAACGAGGGAGTAATCACCGCTACATGTCTGCCAAGCATTCATAACGTCTTGTTCTGCAGGGAGAACAGGTGCTTCACCTAGCGGTGCTTGTAGGACATAATCTTTCTTGGCAGCTATGAGGATGATCCTCAGGTTCCGGACCCAGTCCGTATAGTTGCTGCCATCGTCTTTCAGCTTGGTTTTCTCTAGGAACGCGTTGAAGTTGAGGACAACGTTGGCCATTTGATCTACAATACATGTTGTAAAGATTTTAGACTAAGTTCATGATAATTAAGTTCATCTAAATCAAATTATTCAATGAACTCCCACTTAGATAGACATCCCTCCAGTCATCTAAGTATAACATGATCCGAGTTAACTAGGCCGTGTCCGATCATCACATGAGACGGACTAGTCAACATCGGTGAACATCTTCATGTTGATCGTATCTTCTATACGACTCATGCTCGACCTTTCGGTCTTCTGTGTTCCGAGGCCATGTCTGTACATGCTAGGCTCGTCAAGTCAACCTAAGTGTTTGCATGTGTAAATCTGTCTTACACCCGTTGTATGTGAACGTTGGAATCTATCACACCCGATCATCACGTGGTGCTTCGAAACAACAAACTGTCGCAACGGTGCACAGTTAGGGGGAACACTTTCTTGAAATTATTATGAGGGATCATCTTATTTACTACCGTCGTTCTAAGTAAACAAGATGCAAAAACATGATAAACATCACATGCAATCAAATAATAATAGTGACATGATATGGCCAATATCACATAGCTCCTTTGATCTCCATCTTGGGGCTCCATGATCATCTTGTCACCGGCATGACACCATGATCTCCATCATCATGATCTCCATCATCGTGTCTCCATGAAGTTGCTCGCCAACTATTACTTCTACTACTATGGCTAACACGTTTAGCAATAAAGTAAAGTAATTTACATGGCGTTTCTCAATGACACGCAGGTCATACAAAAAATAAAGACAACTCCTATGGCTCCTGCCGGTTGTCATACTCATCGACATGCAAGTCGTGATTCCTATTACAATAGCATGAACATCTCATACATCACATATATATCATTCATCATTCATCACAACTTTGGCCATATCACATCACAAAACACTTGCTGCAAAAACAAGTTAGACGTCCTCTAATTGTTGTTGCAAGTTTTACGTGGCTGCAATAGGGTTCTAGCAAGAACGTTTTCTTACCTACGTGAAAGCCACAACGTGATTTGTCAACTTCTATTTACCCTTCATAAGGACCCTTTTCATCGAATCCGCTCCAACTAAAGTGGGAGAGACAGACACCCGCCAGCCACCTTATGCAACTAGTGCATGTCAGTCGGTGGAACCGGTCTCACGTAAGCGTACATGTAAGGTTGGTCCGGGCCGCTTCATCCCACAATACTGCTAAAGCAAAATGAGACTAGTAGCGGCAAGAAAGTTGACAACATCTACGCCCACAACAAATTGTGTTCTACTCGTGCAAAGAAACTACGCATAGACCTAGCTCATGATGCCACTGTTGGGGAACGTTGCAGAAAACAAATATTTCCTACGGTTTCACCAAGATCCATCTATGAGTTCATCTAGCAACGAGTGATCGGATTGCATCTACATACCTTTGTAGATCACGCGCAGAAGCGTTCAAAGAACGGGGATGAGGAAGTCGTACTCGACGTGATCCAAATCACCAGAGATCCTAGCATCGAACGGACAGCACCTCCGTGTTCAACACACGTATGGTCAGCGTGATGTCTCCTCCTTCTTGATCCAGCAAGGGGGGAGGAGAGGTTGATGAAGATCCAGCAGCACGACGGCGTGGTGGTGGATGCAGGGGTCACCGCAGCAGGGCTTCGCCGTTCTACTACGAGAGGGAGAGGTGTAGCAGGGAAGAGGGAGGCGCCAAGACTCAAGGGTGCGGCTGCCCCCTCCCCCCCTTTATATAGGCCCCCTAGGGGGTGCGCCGACCCTAGGAGATGGGATCTCCTAGGGGGGGCGGCCAAGGGGTGGAGTGCCCCCCAAGCCAAGTGGGGCGCCCCCCCACCTAGGGTTCCCAACCCTAGGCGCATGGGGTGGGCCAAGGGGGGAGCACCAGCCCACTATGGGCTGGTTCCCCTCCCCACTTTGGCCCATGGGGCCCTCCGGGATGGGTGGCCCCACCTGGTGGACCCCCGGGACCCTTCCGGTGGTCCCAGTACAATACCGGTGACCCCCGAAACTCTCCCGATGGCCGAAACTGCACTTCCTATATATAATTCTTCACCTCCAGACCATTCCGGAACTCCTCGTGATGTCTGGGATCTCATCCGCGACTCCGAACAACTTTCGGGTTACTGCATATTATATCTCTACAACCTAGCGTCACCGAACCTTAAGTGTGTAGACCCTACGGGTTCGGGAGACATGTAGACATGGCCGAGATGGCTCTCCGGTCAATAACCAACAGCGGGATCTAGATACCCATGTTGGCTCCCACATGCTCCTCGATGATCTCATCGGATGAACCATGATGTCGAGGATTCAAGCAACCCCGTATAGAATTCCCTTTGTCAATTGGTACGTTACTTGCCCGAGATTCGATCGTCGGTATCCCAATACCTCGTTCAATCTCGTTACCGGCAAGTCACTTTACTCGTACCGTAATGCATGATCTCGTGACGAGACACTTGGTCACTTTGAGCTCATTATGATGATGCATTACCGAGTGGGCCCAGAGATACCTCTCCGTTATACGGAGTGACAAATCCCAGTCTTGATCCGTGTCAACCCAACAGACACTTTCGGAGATACCCGTAGTATACCTTTATAGTCACCCAGTTACGTTGTGACGTTTGGTACACCCAAAGCACTCCTACGGCATCCGGGAGTTACACGATCTCATGGTCTAAGGAAAAGATACTTGACATTGAAAAAACTCTAGCAAACGAACTATACGATCTTGTGCTAAGTTTAGGATTGGGTCTTGTCCGTCACATCATTCTCCTAATGATGTGATCTCGTTATCAATGACATCCAATGTCCATAGTCAGGAAACCATGACTATCTATTGATCAACGAGCTAGTCAACTAGAGGCTTACTAGGGACAGGTTGGTGTCTATGTATTCACACATGTATTACAATTTCCGGATAACACAATTATAGCATGAATAAAAGACAATTATCATGAACAAGGAAATATAATAATAATCCTTTTATTATTGCCTCTAGGGCATATTTCCAACAATGACTGTTACATGATGAACCGCATCCGGCATAATTCTCCATCACTGATCCATTGCCTACGAGCTTTCCATATATTGTTCTTCGCTTATTTACTTTCCCGTTGCTATTGCTATCATCACTACAAAATACCAAAAACATTACTTTTACTACTGTTACCTTTTGCTACCATTACCACTACTATCATATTACTTTGCTACTAAATACTTTGCTGCAGATACTAAGTTTCCAGGTGTGGTTGAATTGACAACTCAGCTGCTAATACTTGAGAATATTCTTTGGCTCCCCTTGTGTCGAATCAATAAATTTGGGTTGAATACCTTACCCTCGAAAACTGTTGCGATCCCCTATACTTGTGGGTTATCACCCGTACATTAGGATGAAGATCAAGATGCAGAGAACGGCTAAGGACTTGAAAATATGGAGCAGATCCTTGTTCAGCAAGATTAAGCTGCAACTCCACATTGCTCACGAGGTGATTTTGAGATTGGATATAGCTCAAGAGAAGAGAGACCTATCACCGGCCGAATTCTCCCTAAGAAAACAGCTCAAGAATAGAGTGTTGGGGCTGGCTGCGATCGAAAGAGCAAGAAAGAGACAAGCTTCAAGAATAACCTGGCTACGGGCAGGAGACGCAAGCACAAAGTTTTTCCATGCAAAGTACAATGCCAGAAAAAGGAAAAACTCCATCCGCACAATTACATCACAGGAGGGGAGGATGCTGACAGAACATGCATAAAAAGCAGAGGAAATCAGAAAACAATTCACCGCTCATATAGGCTGAAGAGAACAACGACAACATACGATCAACTGGTCTGAACTGTAGATGCCAAGGATCGAGGCTGGAGGCCTTGACAACCCTTTCTCTGAAGATGAAGTTTGGAAAGCTGTTGTGGCCTCCCCGGCAGAGAAAGCACCGGGGCCTGACGGTTTCACTGGCAAATTTTTCAAAGCAAGCTGGGACGCTATCAAGGATGATGTGATGGCAGTTTTCAACAGGTTCTACCATCTAGCCGGAAAGAATTTTGAGGAGATAAACAAGGCGTTCATAACACTTATCCCCAAAAAAGAGGAGGCCTCTGAAGTCAGACACTTCAGACCAATCAGCTTAATTAGCTCGGTTGCAAAGTTAATCACAAAGGTCCTGTCCATAAGATTGACTAAGGTTATCCCTGATATTATTTCGCCAGCGCAATCGGCCTTCCAGAAGGGAAAATGCATCCACGACAGCTACTTATATGTATAGGGAAGTGTGAGATCAATGCATAGAAGAAAGAAGTCGGCCCTGCTCTTCAAGCTGGATATCCAAAAGGCTTTTGACAACATCTCCTGAGACTATCTTCTGGAGGTTTTGCAGCGATTGGGATTTAGCGCCAGATGGAGAGATTGGATGGCAATTCTGCTGTCCACAGCGACATCTTCCTGCCTGCTAAATGGCGATGCTGGCCTTCCGATCATACACAAAAAAGGACTAAGACAGGGAGACCCCCTCTCACCTTTGCTTTTCATCATCGCAATCGATCCTCTGCATCGTCTACTCGCTGCTGTGACTAAGTAGGGCATTTTAGCACCTCTGCCGGGGAGGGGGATGAGCATGAGGGTAAGCCTCTACACCGACAATGCAGTGATTTCTGCAAACCCGATCAAAGAGGAGGTGCAAGCCCTACTTCAAATTCTGCACTCTTTCGGCGACGCGACTGGCCTTAGATTAAACCAGGAGAAATCTTCAGTAGCCCCTATTAGGTGTGAAGGCATAAACCTCTTGGAGGTGCTCCACGACTTTAGAGGGAAAGTTGTAGGTTTCCCGATGACTTACCTGGGCCTCCCCATCTCCACACATAGGATTAAATTAGTGCGTCTTCAGTTCATATTAGATAGAATTAGAGCCAGGCTTGCTGGTTGGAAAGGCAAGCAGGCAAGCTCATGAACATTGCTGGAAGACGAGTGCTTGTTCGCAGCGTGCTCTCCGCAATGCCAACTTTTGCCCTAACAGCGCTCCGACCACCAAAGAAGCTGTTAAAGGAGATCAACAAGACTAGAAGAAGATTTTTATGGGCGCAAGAGAGCGAGGCAATAGGTGCAGCGTGTAAGATTAACTGGAAGAAGGTGTGTACTCCAACGAAAAAAGGAGGAGTTGGAATCCAAGACCTGCATAGTATGAGCAGAGCCCTTCGTTTACGCTGGCTCTGGCTGGCATGGATGCAGCCAAATAGCCCCTGGAGTAGTTTCCCAATGCCATGCGACCAAGGAGACAAGGACCTCTTTGCATGGCAACAAAGGTCACCATTGGCGATGGAAGAAGAGCAAGGTACTGGACTTGCTGCTGGCTGGGGGACGAACCACTGTGCATCTCCTTCCCCACTCTGTACAAGCAATCAAAGAGGAAATCAAGAATAGTTGCTGAGTCCCTACTTGATCAGCAATGGATAAAAGACCTTCAAAGCGGGGACTGGGAATCCACGGTTACCGACTTCATCCGGATGGCCCAAAAGATTAGAGCTCACAGACAAATACATCAGGGACAAACTGAAGACACGATTGCATGGACTGCAAACAGCAACGGAATGTATACAACAAAATCAGAGTATATGCTGCAATTCAAAAGCCTGCCTACTACGGATATGCAAAACTTGATCTGGAAGGTTTGGGCCCCGGGAAAAATCAAATTCTTTGCATGGCTGCTTCACCTCGACAGGCTATGGTGCAACGATCGCTTACAGAGGAAACAATGGACAAACTCTTACTTCTGTCAGTTGTGTTTACGAAACTTGGAGTCTTCCACTCACCTGTTTTGGAACTGCCCGGTTTCGCGCTCTGTTTGGGCGAGGGTGGCCGATTGGAGGAGCTGTAGCTCACTACGTCCGAGAGAGGAAGAGCAAGACAACACTAGAGGAGCAGTCACCAATATTGTCTCCAAGGCAGACAAGGAGGACAAAAAAGGTGTCAAAACGATGATAATGGCAGTATCCTGGGAGTTGTGGAATGAGAGGAACAACTGCACATTTAGGGGAAAGACGGCCTGCCCCAATGACACCCTAGCGGCAATACGGCGCACAATGGAGCAATGTCGTATCGCGGGAGCAAAAGATATTGAGACCCCTTTCGGGGATATAGTCGAGAGATAGCGGATTAGATGTTCTCCAGGGGAGGAGGGGGAGGGGGAGGGCTTTCTAACCCCTCGCTGTCCTCCTCCCTTTTTATCTCTGTTAACTGTAGCTATGATCACTTGATCAGATTTTGTACCACCTCTTGCTTCTGCTCAATCTAATGAAGCCAGCAAATGTTGGATCTTTCAAAAAAAGATTCGGGTTCCTGTAGAATCTACCAAGCCTGCTGTGGGAGAAGAGCAATGTTAAAAATCTCCAGGTCACGGAATCCCAAACCGCCTTAATTCTTTGGCTTTGTCATCACGTCCCACGATACCCAACAAGGTTTTCTTCTCCCCTATTTACTTCCCCATCAAAATTGGCGGATGATAGATGTCACATTATCACAGAGCCCTCTGGAAAGCCTAAAACAGGACATAGAAAAAACTGGTATAGACTGGGCAACAGATTTAATGAGAACCTCTTTGGCAGCAGCTGATAGTAACTTTTGCATCCATCCTCTGACCCATCAAGAAAAAAATATACTCAATAGCATGTTTGTATATTCATCGCTTGGCCCAATGGAAAGACAAGGCACTATCCAAACTGATTTTTTTTCCAGTGACGGCCCAAAAGATACCGCTGAAGGGCCCGAGTGGACTGAAGCTTGACCCTACACCCGCTGCCGCCCCCCACTCCTCCAGCGCCGCCTCCCTCCCCAATCCACCGCCGCCTCCCGCCTCCCTCATCATTCCAGCGCCGCCCCGTCGACGTCCCGCCGCCCCCTCGCCGTCCAGTCACTCCAGACCCTCTGGACGTCCAGCAGACCCCGTCGCCGTCCAGCCACTCCAGCGCCGCCTCTCTCCCCATCGACCGGCGCCCCCCTCGTCTTCCAGATCCGCCCCACCGCCTCGTCCTCCTGTTCCCCTCCCAGTCCGGCGCCTCCCAACCAACGTGCATTGCTCAAGCAATACACATAAAAAGGTAGCAGCCGCTTGTACACTTCTCTCAGTACGGGTGTCGAAACCCTAGCAGTAGGAGAGAGTTCACTACTAGCAGCAATGGTCATTGTTTAGTACTAAGATAAGATGCACTATATGTAGTTGCTGTCCATTGTTGACACTTCTCTTGAGATTAAAAAAATGCTCTCCTTTTTCGTGTCCTTTTGAAAAGATTGGGGTACAGCAACCCTGGAGACTGTGATTACTGTATGATTCTGTTCAAAATCCATATAGTTTTATGATCCCAGTGCAAAGGAATTGACATTTTTAGTTGCCATCTGTCTATGTAGTGTGCTGTGAAACTTTAAGTTTGCACTAGGATGCACTATATTTGCTTGCTGTCCGTTGTTGTCACTAATAGAGCTGCGATGCACATGCAAGTTTCTTACAAATTGTTGTCATTGATAGAGCTGTGAAACTGTGATGCATATATGTATGAATGTAGCTACTGTACCTATGCATGAATGTCTCATTGTTTTCTTTTTATTGAAGGTCTTACAAAATCAGTAAGGTGTGGCCCAACAAAGCCGAAGTTTGAGAAGTGGCAGTGCAGCAACGCAACCCTCTCCATTGACAGGTCCACTGTGCGGAAGTCATGTACGCACAGCCGGCAATGTGCACGCCACAACCAACTGCTGGCCGCATCCGGCTGAATGTCGGCGGGCAGGTGTTCAAGACGACGGCTGACACACTCACAGGCGCAGGCGAGGGAACCATGCTCGCCGCCATGTTGGAACCCTGCTGGAACGCCGGCGCCACCGGGGGCGTGCCCGAGTACTTCATCGACCGCAACCCGGCCTGCTTCGCCTTGCTCCTCAACATGCTCCGCACGGGCGAGCTGCATGTCCCGGCTGTCATCCCGGAGCGGATGCTCTTCCAAGAGGCGTCCTACTATGGCCTCCTTGACCATGTCCGCGCTGCTCGCATCGGTGAGCTCAATCTCGACAGGGTCCGGCTGGCCGCTTCCGTGCCGCCGGGGCGTAGGCCAGTGGCTTGCCCGGCCGTCCGTGCGGCGCCAGACGGGGGTGTTGCGTCAAGCACAGCCCCATCATGCGGGTCTACAACTGGATGCTCGAGGAGCGCCAGCCAGTCTGCCTCATGCCTGTTGAGCCGGTCCGCGATGCTGTCTACCTCAGCGACACCACGCTCCTCGTTGGGGGCCGCGGCATGGCAGCTTTCTCTGTGCTCACCGGCGATCTGAGTCACCACTTCCGCATAGCGCACGAGGGCAAGAAGACGGCTCCGCTTTTTAACGCGAGGGCGCTGGCCTTTGACCAGCAAACAAACGTCTTTGCTAGCTGCAACAACTCGGGCATAACTCAAGGAATTGGCTACGGCATCGGTGTTTGGGACTGCATCACCGGCGAACAGACAAGCTCTTTCTTTGACCTGAAGTATGTCGACGCTCTGACCGACGCCAGCAAGCTTCAGTGGCTGGCAAGCACCAACGCCCTCATGGCTGTCAAGGCGTGCTCACCGAAAGATGCTTTCTCGCCGTCTTCCATCACTCTGGTGGATTTCCGGGATATGAGTGTTGTGTGGTCATGGTCTGCCGGCAGCCGGAGATGGAACGAAAGGCGTGTTGCCGATGCCGTCGTGATGGAGGACGAGAGGTCGGTCCGCTTGATCAGCCAGGACCATGATCTCGGGTTCCTCGACATCCGTTCTCGGGGCTCTGTCCAGGAGCCGTGGACATATTGTAACACGACGACCCCGACGTGCTATCCGAAGCTCGCCGTGCACGGCGGACTGCTCTTAGCGTCCAAGGATGACAGCATCTCGGTGTATGGCGGCCCAAATCATGACCGCCTGAGGCTGGCGCTGCGTGGGAGCCAAGGCGGTGGCGCCATTGCCGACTTCTCCGTTGGGGGCGACCGTCTCTTCGCGGTGCATCATGAGGACAACGTGCCGGATGTGTGGGAGACACTGCCACCTCCCATCGCCTAGTATTTAGGCTATCGTCATTGATCTACATTCGTACCAGTCTACCGGGGCTTGGATAGTGAGCCGGCTTCAGATCGTAATATATATTTGTGCTTTGGAATTGGAGATGTACTGTGCTTTCGTGATGAATTGCTGGGTGGTTAGTTGTACGTCTGAGAAGAAGATGAACTGAGGTAAGATGAAGGGTTTAATTTGAGTCGCACCTGCTTAATTAGATGAACTGAGGCAAGATGAAGGTAGACCTCACTTGCCAGCGCTCCCCTATAACTTGTGGGTCCTAGTTATCAGCACATTGAGAATTAAATTTTAAGAAAAATAATGACAAGTAGGATTTGATCACCCGCGAGCGAACCTATTTTTGCTTCTAATTTTATTGTCTGTTACTGTAAACTAGGACCTGTTTTTTAGTTTCATATTATAACAAAATCAAAGTTGGCAGCATCAACGTAAATGCAAGATCCTGTCAATATCTCCCCTTCAAGGACTCTTTCACCTGGTCTTTTAATGAGCAAGCAGGTATCAATGCACAGATCAAGGGACTGATTTATGTTCCTTAGAAGACCTTGAAATCCATTTTATGGAGTGCAAAATTATTAGCTTCTATGGAGTTCAAAAATTAAGGACCATCAAGTTAATTAGCATCACCCAACCGAATCAGTGGACCTGGATATAGTCACAATCCGAATAAGACCTTGCATTCCTAGGAACACACTTGAAAACAGCTCCACTAATTTCATTCAGCCAAAACATTTGTTGGGCACACAATAGCTCCCTGCCCCACATAGCTTGACTCGAATATTTAGACACAACGGGTAGCAGCTTTTATATTGTCAGCCGAAGGAATTGATATCCAAGAAAGTGAAGTCTCATCTGCCTTCCGAATCATTGAAACATTGACATCTTCCATCTCCAATGTCAAAAACCCACTGAGCAAATGCATAACGCTCAGCACGGGACTGTGGCGTCAATTCAGGAGACCTAAGACGCATGTTAGTATTAAAATTGCATACTAACATGATCAATGAAGCAAAAGTCTTACGAGTACCGCCATGCCCAGAAATAAAATGCACACCTCCCACTCGAGCATCAATGGCCTGTATAACTTCGTTGTAAACAACCCTTTGATCATGATTTAGCTTCCCCGGGAACAATTCTGCTTGGACTTTCAACTCGGCCTCATTATATTGCAATTCCTGGGCTACAATTATAACAGTCCTGGTTGGCTAGAACTGCCCGTGATGATACTTCATTTCTGAAAACAACGAGTATATGATCAAGTAGAGATGAATAGAGACAGAGTCCCAGGAACTTGTGAGCATTCTTACACAAAAGTATCATGCACCGTTCCAATGTATGGAGTACCACCAGCAAATCAGTTGATCAAACACAGAGGTGACTTTATGTGTTGTTTTATCCACCATCGCATCATATCACAACCCACAGAGTGTTGATCAAACACAGAGTGTGTCTGACCGGATTGTGCCCCAGACCCGGTATGTGGCTCGGCTGGGGCTTTCGGCTTTTGATGTTAGGTTTAGGTGAGTGGTTTGGGTAATGGCCCAGCTAGCATCCCTTCATCATATGGATAAGAGTAGCGGCATATGTTGCCAAGATGGTGGATTTAGGTATATTGTTTGTAATACTTTGTAAGGTCCTTGAGAATAATTAATAAAATGGCCGTATGCATCTCCCAGATGCAGAGGCCGGGGGTCATCCTCCTTTTCTAAAAAAAATATCACAACCCACAAACCATGCAATGCAGCTAAAGAGTCAGGACAAAGAGTAAGCAAGGACAACGATGAAAGCTTTGCAATCTTTCCCAGCCGCCACTCTTGGTAACCAGCGAGCGAATATCACGGGGCAAATCAAACAGATAAGCTTTACAAAACAGATCAAGTCACTCCATGTCCCCACCTAACCAGTAGCCCCTGCAACATCTTGGAAGCCTTTGCTTGGTACTACTGCTCTACTCCTTCGTCTCCTCGCACGCCCTCACTCTCCACCCCTGCACCCTCTGGCAGGTCCAGCCCCAGCCCCAGCGCTTCCGTCTCCTCGCCCCACCACGACCCGCCTCCGCATCGTCGTCGACGACCAACAAGGGGTTTGGGACTTGGGTGGCCGATGTGTGGACGGGTTCCTGCACGCCTCCAGGGCCAGCTTCTCCTAGTTCAGACACCAGCATATCATCACCCGCTCCCTGGACGTCAGCATGGGGTGTGCCTGCACGCACAAGGGTACATCATTAAATGGAGCTATTGCTAACTTTCGGTTGTCTGAACATTTTCACTTGATGTTGCACACTACTAAGATTGAGCATACTCTCATTTATGGTGTGCAACTATTATCTCTACTCTGTAGCTAGGTCATATATGAAGTTACCTTCAGATGAGTATGATTGGATGTTGATTGAAAAGTTTGGTAATGCGACTGAGATTTTAGAAAGTTGCAGGCAACTTATGAAGAGAGAAACCAAAATCAAATGCAGCTATCAAGTACTCACAAAATTCAACCAAGTTCTGTAAAAAAAAAAAATCTTGTTAATGTTACTAGTACAGTCAAGTTCAATCGTGCTGCAACCAGGGCAATATTGTAGTGATCTTAAATTTGTGTGTTTCTATGTTTCAAAGGAAGGGTGTGGGTCCAGAACTCAGAAGGAAATTAAAGAAGGGAGCATATACATAAAGGCCAGGAAGATGATTAAAGGAGAAAAAAAAACATTTCCACACAGAAAGCAGCAACGGCAATCCGGCAGAAGAGTCGCAAGGTTCCATCGCAACAGTACGCTAAAGAAGATGATATATTGGTTGTATAATGATCAGAGTTCAATACCAAAAAGGATTGATTTGACAGACTAGTGACAGCATGAATCACAAAAATGCACCGCTGTAAATCACTATACCCTGAACCCCCCCCCCCCCCCCCCCCCCCCCCCAACACACACACACATTTGTCCGGGTGGACACATATGTCTGGGCTGTCCAGCAACCCCAGACTCATCCCATATGTGGGGCGGATTTCGGGCCGCCCCGACGCATCTGCCACGGTTGGACTGACAGTCTGGACCCACGTAAAATCCATCAATCTGCCCGGAAGCTCACCGGTTTGCCTGCCCACATTCATGGCCCAACCATGCCGCCCAAGGAGCCTAGCCCCGGCTATTAAATCCATACGCCGAGGGCCAAACCCTAGCCGCCCACATTCCTCTCCATTTCCCCTCACATCAGCGTCGCCACTGCGTCCCCGTCCGCGTCCGAGCTGACTGTCTGCCATGGTCTGCAAGGTCACCCACTACAAGACGCCCACTTTGGAGCGCTGCACAGAGCTCACTGCTGAGGAGGCAACTACCATGTGCGACGCACAGACCGCATTGCGGCCGGACAACCACCGAGGTCTCCGAAGCGGAGCTCGGAGGAGGGCATGGAGGTTGACCCCACCACCACGCCCGGGGGCGACGACATCTGCCTCCTCTCGATGGAGGAAGCGCATGAGCAATTCCGTGTCACTCAAGCCGAGGAGGCAGAGCACCTCATGCGGAGGCACCACTCGAGGCCGAGTGCATGGACGCAACCTCCCTCGCGTCCGACCCTAATTAACCTCGTCGTTGAGAACCACGCCATCCTCGCGTCCCTTCAGGATGAGAGGTTGGTGGCGGGAAACTGCCGCATGAGACGCCTCCGTGATGTCAAGCGGGAGCAACTCTTCATGGAGGACCTCGACTACGAGGATAAGCCCTCGATTCGCCCCGGCGGCAACGACCACGAGGCCAACGGCTTCAGCAAGGGGGTCATCGAGCCCTGCTCCGACGAGTTGGGTAGTTTATAGTTGTTCAATTGTAATTTTCTTTTCTTATTTAGTTTGGTGTTCTTTTTTATATCCATTGTGTATGAACTATGTATGATGAAATCTAGGTTGCATGCTTTTGTATGGAATTGAGATTTTGGAAATAGGGGGTGTGGTTTCCCGGGAGAACAAATCGGACGGCTCCGACATGTTCGTATGTATCCACGGACATATTGGGGGGGGGGGGGGGGGGTCAAAATAGCCCATTGTGATTGGAGATGCTCTTACTATGGATGAAATAAAGTGCCCGAACTTGCGGAGCTGAAACTCAGATAGATGTCATGCTGAGGGATATAAATAGGTGTGAAACAAAAACAATTTGGAATTTGTAAGGAAATAAAAAAATTGTGCAGCAAAGGCTGTCAAAATTCAGAAGAGTGGTGCTCTATGACAAGTGCATTAACTCAGACAGCAAATTTCAATAGGTTGTACAGATTGACTTGATGAATTTGACATGAACTTCTTTTACGAGTGCACCTAATGAAAGGATATTGCCGAGTGACAAGGTTTTCAGATGTACTGGACCAAAAAAGGACATTTCATGTTGCACAAAGGGTTAAAGGCATGCCAAAGGTATCGCTTCATTTATCTCTATACATAACACAAAAGTACTACACAATCCATTTGTCCATCATCAGCATCCGATGATAGTATTACCAATCTCAGTTCAGTTGCTTTGCAAAATTCCTACTGAAAAAATCACCTAAAAAATCATACAGAAAAAATATGCATTATAAGGCGCAATTATCATGATCGTTCACATAATGAAATAATATAGTTTGATTTTTCTTGCAAAATCTTTTGTAATTATACATTTTTATTTAGAACGTACTGTCAAGAATGATCAAAATTTCATACCAGAGACCAAATAAGACTTTTGAACCTCAGATAAATTTTCATATGAAATTGATCTACTGAGATAAATTTATGGGCGTAATGGTGACCAAATAAGAATTAGTGGACGTTTTTTTAGCTGAGAATTAGTGGAAATGATAAGTCTTGGTTGACTGGAATAAATTTTTCTAAGGTGATTTTGCAGCGTCCTAATTTAAACTTGTACCTGCTCCTTGTCCATTAGCTTGGCCATAAAATTCGAAATAATTGTTGTCATTTCGTGTTTTCACAGCTTCATGATACCACTAAAATGCTACTCCTGGTTTGCAAGGCCATTTATGTCATTTGTCTAATTACCTTAAATGGCAAACAAAACAGACAAACAAATAAATAACAATTAGATTGATCAGTTTTTGCACAAGCACAGAAAAGAACACTCACTAAACCGTGTAAACAATAACTATGATCACAATAATGAACTGGCAAGCATGAAACAAGTTGTGTGATAGTGATAGTCATGAAGGGAAAGAGGTAACTGGTATGCAACAAAGTTTACCACTTGACACTGTAGGTGACGATAATAACGACGGTGGGAAGTTGCAATATCCGTGTGCTTGTCTCGATAATGCATCACACACTCTCTCAAGCTCGAACGTGTTGACGTCCTGTGTGAAGTAACCTGGCTTGAAGAACGAGCCACGATACAAGAGCAAGTGCCTCCCCACTGCACCCATGATCAAGGACCCATAATCCAGCGAGATTGTCTTCTCCTCCGTCTGCCACTGGGTGGAACTCCCACCGTTGTTTCGCCAAACTGAATAGGTAAAGCGAGGTGTGTTAGGTTTAGGCACAAACATCACAGTCATGCCTTGGCCGGCCTCCGCGATGGCCACATCATCACTCACACCTCTGACACAGGGTGGGTGGTCAGTCATGGAGAACTCCATCCTTCGGATGTCAAGCACGAGCAATTTTTCAGTCGAACCTGAAATCCAGTAGAAGCGACCATTGGCGTAATGGCGCGACACGAACGAAACCATCCATGTCGATAGCACGAAGCCAGGTAACGACTCGCTCCGAGTCAGGGGTGGAATGGCTCGCCATTGCCCTGTGCCGGAAGAGAAGACAGCGGCCATCGGCTTAGTTTGGAGCAGCGTCATCCAGATCACCCTGAATGACGTCTCCTCCGTAGCAGCTGCCTCCTCGTCGTCGCAGGGAGAGACGAGGAAGGTCTCTCTGTAGGATCCGCTGAAGCGCGGCCCTTCAGTCACGAGTGTGTCAATCCACGAAGCGACTAGGTCATCGGGGAGCTCGGGAAGCAGGAGATACTGCCGGTGCAAGGGGTCGCATACCACCATCTCATTGAGACCCTTACCGGCGCGGCGGGGTCTGCTGAGGAGGACGCGGCCGTCGCGGACATCCAGCACGGACCAGTCCCGGGAGGAGCCGGGGAGGAAGTCGAAGGAGAAGTCGGCGGCGCTGGCTACGGCGCTGGCCGGCGGCGCAGAGGGGTGAGGCGGGACGGCCGGGTGGAAGCAGTGCCGATTTGGGTCGAGGAAGCCGAGGAGGGGCGGGGGGTGGAGCTTGCGGAAGCGCCGGAGGAAGGATCGGTCGGCCACGAGGCGGCGGAAGGAGACGCAGGCGGCGGAGGCTCGGATGAGATCCTCTGGGGTGGGAAGGCGGAGGAAGATATCCACCAGGAGCTCGTCGGCGATCGCCGGCAAGGCCATTTTCCGGCCGCTCTCCGGGGTCGGTACTGGCGGCGGCGGCGGCTGTGTGTTGGCGCAAAGCTCTTTTCAGCGGAGCTGGTACCTACCGGTTAAGTATCCATCGTCCATTGACTACGCCAAGATTCGTCTGACTGTCACGCATTAATTTTCAGTTTTTGCTATATACCTGGCCAAATACAGTGAATGGACCCCATTGAAACTATTGTTTAATCAGATGCATGCATGCTCCTCCCTCTCTTACGTACAACAGTACACATACATGACAGCAAAAGTACTGGTGCAGTCTCTCTCCTTTCTTACACAACAAATTCATCTTTGTTAGTTTGAATCATTTATATCTTTTATAAAAAAAATCAATTTTGATTTTTTTATATATTTGAACTCCTGGCACGGAGATCTTTAAAACAAGGTCAATATTTAATACTCCATCCATTCCAAAATATAGTGCGCCCGCACTTCCCGAAATCGAACTTTGACCATAAATTTAACGAACAAGACCGACTGCGGCACGAGAAAAAGTTACATAATTAAAAACTTCTTTCAAATACGGATTCACTGATATAATTTTTGCTCCCGCCGCAATCAGTCTTCATAGTTAAATTTACGGTCAAAGTTGACGCACGGGGATAGAGGAAGCACTACATTATGGAATGGAGGGAGTATATTTTGTCTACTTTGAGTTTTGTTATTTCAATCATATATCCATTTTAGTTATATATTGATCAGTGAAATCTGTTAAGTTAGTGAAATATGCCTATTAAATTGGGTGAAATCATTCATTCAAATCATTGAAATCAACCGTTTTGAAATGAGTTAAATATAACTTTTGAAATGAGTGAAATACGTTTATTTGAATGAGTGAAATCTGATTTTTGAAATGAGTGAAACATGTTTGTTAAAATGAGTGAAATGCATTTTTGAATGAGCGGAATCTGGTTTTTTGAAATGAGTGAAACATGTCTGTTAAAATGAATGAAATCACTTATTGAAAAGTAGTTTTCGAAAGAACTGCAGTCTATTTCTTGAAAAAAGTAGAGTGAAATTACTTTTTGAAATAATTGCGAAACTGATGTGTTTCCAAATTGAAATAACAAAGAAATGCATCTGTGAAATAATTGAAATCAATTTAAAAATTGTGAAATAGATTGTTTCAAAGAGAGAAGCGGAATTTTTGAAGTGGGTGAAATACGTCTGAATTTTTTTGAAATGTTTTTAGAAAAAACTGAAACTGGATTCTTGAATTGAGTGAAATTTTTTGTGAAACTATTTTTTGAAATAGTTGAAGTAAATACGATGTTTGGAGCTGTTTAGAACAAGACCAATGAGTGAAATGTGTTTTCATTTTTTGTGAAATTATTTTTTGGAATGAGCGAAACACGTGTTTTTGAAATGGGGTGAAGGGTTTGTAGTGAAATCAGTTTGTGTCAAAATAGTGTTTCTACAAAAAGCATTTTGAAAAAGTGAAATATGTTATGAAATTATTTAAATATATTAGCTCATTCTTTTTGAAATAGTGGAGACTTATCCGAAGTAAATGAAATAGTATTTTGAAAAAGTGTAGTACGGCTGAAATAATTGAAATGGTTGTAAGAAAAAAATGAAACTGGATTCTTGAACTGAGTGAAATAATTTGTGAATTTTTTATCTGAAACGATTGCATGAAATTATTCAAAATATTTTTTGAAATAAATGAAATCAGAATTTCAACTGATTGAAATAGTTGAAGTGAAATAAATCGATTGAAACGTTGAAATTCAAACGTGTTTGAAAAATATTCAAGATTGATCTTGTTTTAAAGGTCTGAACGCCACGAGTTCATATATAAAAAAAGTTTCAATAATAAAATTATGGTTTAAAAGATACGGACGAGTAAAATTAGCAAAGCTGAAATAAAAGTATGGATTTATTATGTAAGGGAGGAGAGAAGAGAGCTGTCACATTCTTGACATACATGCATGTGGATGACATCACGTGATGGGCCAGGGTGGTGAAATACCAACATTTAGTAAACATGAGCAAACAGTGTTATACTGGATGTGGTATAAACTACAGTGTGCGGTGGTGCGAGGTAATTGCCTGGAGCCGTGCTGGTAGCTCCCGCCACCGGTAAAAAAAACTTAGTCGCGTGTGTTGGTGGGTGGGGAATTAGGGCATCTCCAGCCGCGCCCCCAACAGGCCCCCTAGGCCATTTTTTCGGCGCCGGCGCCGGAAAAACGGCTCAGTCGCACCCCCAGGACGTCGAAAATCGCTGGTTCGGACCTTTTTTCCGCCCGGCGGTCACAGGCCGAACCCGGCGCGCTGGGGAGCAGTTGGGGGCTCCGGCGCTAGGGAAAAGCACGCCTGGCCCACACCGATAGGGGAAAAGTCAAGGTTTTCTTCCCCCGACTCGCCTCGCACCCCCCGCGCCCTCGGCCACCACTAGCTATATCTCGGCGACGGCCGCCGCCCTACTCCGGTAGTTAGCCATTCCCCGCCGGAAAATAGCAGCGCTTCGCCGCGGCAGCCCCTCCCACAGCAGCTGGGCGTTTCCGGCCGCCATTTCCGGCCGCGGAGGCGCGGGTACACGCCATCGAGCGCAAGGTGTTCGGTGTTTTGCCTGTCTCGGCGATGGACTCGGATGAGGAGGAAGAGCTCGCCGCGCTGCTGGAGGAGGAAGCCGCGGCCGACGTCCAGGAAGAAGAGCATCTCATGGTGCTCGCCGCCCTCGCCCAGCTGCTGGCGAGCAATGAAAAGCCGTGGCGAGGTGGCTCGGCGCCGGGGCGGATGAAAGCAAAGAACCGGCATCGTCTCCAAGGCTACTGCATGCTCTACTCCGACTACTTCGCCGATGCTCCACTTCATGGCGAGAGAACATTTCGGCGCTGTTATCGGATGAGCCGAAAGCTCTTCCTCAGGATTGTGAATTCCATCCGGGAGTTCGACAACTACTTCAAGTGCAAGATGGATTGCACTGGCGCTCTTGGATTCACCTCCATCCAGAAGTGCACGACAGCGATGAGGATGCTTGCATATGGAGCTCCCAGTGATTCACTCGACGACTATGGGCGCATGGCCAAGTCCACCAGCATAGAGTGTTTCTACAAGTTCTGCCGGGCAGTGGTGGCAGTGTTTGGGCCACAATACTTGAGAACACCCAATGCGGAAGACACTGCTCGGATCCTAGCCCAGAATGCAGCAAGAGGATTTCCTGGGATGCTTGGAAGCATTGACTGCATGCATTAGAAATGGAAGAACTGCCCATTTGGTTGGCAGGGGATGTACAAAGGCGCCAAAAGCGGTTGCAGTGTGGTGCTTGAGGCGGTAGCCACACATGACCTCTGGATTTGGCACTCCTTCTTTGGTATGCCAGGAACTCACAATGACATCAACGTGCTGCAGTGCTCTCCTGTTTTTGCCAAGCTCGTTGAGGGCCATTCTCCTCCGGTGAACTTCGAGATCAATGGGATTTGACGGCATCTATCCGAGATGGTCGACATTTGTGAAGACGATCTCAAACCCTGTGGCAGGAGGCAAGAACGCCTGGGTTGCGAAGCTTCAGGAGGCTTGCAGGAAGGATGTAGAGCGGGCATTTGGTGTGCTCCAATCTTGATTTGTTGTTGTTCGGTACCCCGCTCAGACCTGGCCCAAAGATCAAATGTGGGAGATTATGACTTGCTGTGTCATCTTGCACAACATGATCATCGAGAGCGAGCAAAAAGACCCAGTGTTTGACACTGAACCATACTACAGGCAGGGTCCTCTAGCCGAAGTTGATCACCAGCTACCGGCAACTTGGACTGCCTATCTCAGTATGCGTCAGGAGATCCGAGACTCACAGGTGCATCATCAACTGCAGAAAGATCTGATTGAGCACCTATGAAGGCTCAAGGGGGACGCCGTGTGATGAAATATGAGTTTTTATTTGTTGAACTATATAATTTGTATTGAACTATTTGTTGTTGTACTATTTTGTTGAAGTATTTGATTTTTCTGTGATGAAATATGTGATAAGAAATAATTGTGTTGATAATTGAACGCCGAGACACGGCGAAACCACGCCGAATATGGGCCTATTCTCGCCCATATGGGCCCTTTATTCGCCGAAATTGGGCTGCAAAGTGGGCCAATTTCGGCGCCTGGGGGCGACGACTGGGCGCAAAACCGCCCCCAGCGCCGAGTGTATCGCCGACTCGCCCCCAGGGGGCGATTTTTATGCGTCCTGGGGGGCCAACGGCTGGAGATGCCCTTAGCAGGAGACTGTTTGTGGACTGTGGAGTACTGCATAACTGAGCCAACGACATAAATGGGCTGCAGAATACAAAGTCGGCCCGTGTAAAAAGGCTAAGCTTTGCGTGTGGGCTGAAAGTGTTAAGTATTGGCTCTAAAAAAAAGTATTGCTGTTCTATGTCGCAAAAAAAAGTGTTGACATTGTAGCTTTCTTTTTCTGAAATAGATATCCTCGAAAAAAGGTTCAGACTCTGATATGTTTAGTGATTCTCGGAAGAAATATACTACTAGTTTTAGTACTTCATGAAGCCTTGTAAACAAAGTTTCAATCGAACCGCTGGAGAAAAATGGGAGCAAATGCATGGTATTGCATGACTAGATGCTGCATCGACGTTGGTTACCCACTGTGGACAAGTACAAAAATCATGAACATCAACTAAGGCCCAGTTTGCAATTGTGCCAAAACTTCACGTCCCTGAGGCTTGACAACTCTTCTCAAATACCTCGCTCGTCGCAAGTCGCAACTCAAGCAACCATCACAACACTGTATAAACCAAATGAAAGATGGGCGAAACAAAAAGGATCAAAAGAAAGGGAGAGAAACGGGGTAGCCCACTTGGCATCTCACCTCAAAAAAATGCCACTCCGTTAGCTAGCTGCCACTACATGGTAAGCACGTTCTAGGGAAGAGTTGTGCCGCCATGGTATTGTTGCCCTTGGTTGTAGTCGTCTTGGACACCTTACTTTGGCCACTCATCTCCTTACGCTCTGCCGCTCGGCCCTACATTCTTCGCAGGGCCAGCAAACCGGAGAGGAACCATACATCTACCACTCCAACATTACCATACCACGGACGAACATGTCTACCCAGGGATCTGAAAAACTGGAATGATGAGATTGAGGATTTACGGGAGGAGGATCTTCAATAACGGTCAGAAGTAAAGATCATCGGTAAGTATGCCATCATTATGGCATACATTCTAGTAGTTGGTTTGAAAGGCATCTGGGCCTGGCGCTTTTGTGGGCCACGACTCATCCTACTCTATGGCTTCATCTCCAATCTGACGAAAAGAGATTTTCACGCTCCAACCGCCGGCTCAATCATGCAGGCTATCGTGTTAGTGCTTCATGTTTAGTTCTCTCGTACACTCAATTCCCTTTTTTTGATTGAACTCAAGAGAGAACCAAGCGGTGCGGGGTGGCCGGGAAATTGTCTGCAAGCTCGCCTACTTGCGGCGTTTGAAGCATAGTCTCGGTAGGCCAAGAAGTGAAGAAGGTGCATAAGTTCTTATATATAAGAAAACCACCATGCACAAACTATTGATAAAAGTTCTAATAAGATCTACTAATTTTACTAAACTATAAGGTTCAATTCATTTGTTGCATCTATAATTATGAAAAGTAAGTTTTCCATTTATAGAAAAGAGTTTCTTTTGTTGTCTCCAGAGTTTATGGAACACCATATTCTAGGAGCACAAGTTATGTTATTGAAAATGCGTTCCTCTAGCAATCCCGGTTTGAGCATTCCATTCCCCTTTTCAAACCCCACTTCTTTTCATATAACAGTCCTTGATCGATGAGAGAACAATATCCATTTCAAAACATTTCTAACGGATTCCTTGGTTCGAACCGACGAAGTAATGCCATTGTAGCTTTTGCGATAAATCCCAACTATTCAAATGAAAGTGTTATTGTTTTTGTTTGAAAAAGGAGGTCTCCTGATGAAATGATACATAAAGTCATTTCACGATACAATTTAGGGACCAATGGTCACCATATACTTTATTTATGATTATATCAATTCTCCAAAAGAACTAGGAGAGGTGAAGGCTTTTCCCACACCCCTTTAGGCAATTGGAAAAAAAGATAGGGTCGACATTGGAAGGATAATGAACACCGCATAAGAACCATAGAACAAGAGCTTGCCTTCCGAGTACAATCACCTACTCAAATCCTCCATCGACTTCCTTCCAATCCTTAATATGCGGCTTGTGGTAATGGATCAGGATGTTGAGGTATCGAAAAACAAGAGTGTTATACTTAACAAACAAATCCAAGAAAGCTAGCCACCCTCTCGAACCCGGGTGAACAAAAGTGTGAGCATGTAAAACCTCGTTGCACCCTTGATGACTGGACATGTCGTTTACACAAACTTGCATCGGAAGGAAACATATTTGATTGTCTCATCCTTATGGCAGAAACAACACTTAAATTACTAGGGCAATTGCATGTGTTCGGTTGTTCTAAGTTAGGATCACGCCTTTGTGGATGCAAAGAAAAAAAACCTTGATTGTAAGGGCACCTTCATATTTCAAATTTGTTTAATATTCATGGCATGATCATAAGAATGGGACAAGTGCATGGGAAAGAGGGCTATAGACGGAAGGAGGGGCATAGTGCATACATGATGTTGTTAAGCGGAACAAGACTGTCATACAATATGTTGAATTGGATAGGGTTTGAGTAAGGCGGCGGGGTTGTCTAGCACCACCACAATGGTGATGTTCACCACGCCCATCAAAGCCATCGTTTTCCACCCACCCGATCGTGCCTACCAATTGAAGAGGGACATAGTGGCTCGAGATTAAGGGTCTTGGTATATGTGAAGGCGTGGCTAGATCGGTGGGCACAACACGGTGGGACCTTTTAGGGGAAGCAAGGAAGGAAACACGGGGTGGAGGGAGCAAACAATTGAAGTTGGTGAGAGACTTTGAAGACTATAGAGAGACGAAGCACGGATGACATGAGCGCCACGACAGCCGACTAGAGAGCCCTGAGTTGTACATCAAAAGAAAGTTCATGTGTTTATGCATTCAAAAAAATGTGTATGTATATGTAGAAAAATTGTTCATGTTTATCAACAATAAATACATGTGTGTCTATCAAAAGATATGTTCATGTGCCGCAAGAAAAAATGCCCACGTCTTTCAAGAGAAGTGGTCGTGTATGTATCTTGTAAGAAACTTCATGTGCTTATTTTCAAAAACTTCATGTGTCGCTCCATTGATTTGCGTAGGAGAACTAAAAATATCTTTCTTATAAAAAACTCAGAAGATATGGTATTTTTTATGCGAGCTTCCCTGAAGCTGAGGTTACCCGAAATTTTCTCCAAAAACATATGTATTTGCACATGAAACTATAATAGAAGTAGAAGAACCGATGGAGCGGCTGCAACCCAACGGCTAGACGAGACGCGTCGAATATATGGATGGCTAGTTTGGAATCTCCATCGAGCCTGCCTCATACCACGAGCTGGTACAAGGATTGAACGTTCGCCTCGTGACTGTGCAGTGACCCGTCCCGTCGCCACTCTCCGCGCCCCTTGGCAATAAAAACCTCCAGTCCTTTGGGCAACGACACGGCTGGCTCCATTGAAGACCTCGCCCACCCAGTTTCTTGAAGGACCCCCCCGCTTGTGTTTGTGCTGGGAAGACGGAGAAAGAGCACTAGGTTTCCACTGAGCCAAAGAGGCCGGGTTAATAGCCCGACCTCTAAAACCCGCCTTATACATCTGGGCAGGTCACCTGGTCACTGCCCGGTCACGATTTTTGATTCAGACGGACCCTTCAAATGGCCCTTAAACGTTCGGGTTGACCGGCATCCCCCTCGCTACTGCTCGTCTGCATGTTGAGCGCCGTGGCGCAGCCACTGGCCTAGCGTGGTGGGTAAAAAAGGAGGAGAGAGGGAAAGAGAGCGGTGTGGTGGGTGGTGGGTCCATTTGTTCGGATGAAAGACGGATCATCATCTGCATGCAATGGACACAGCAGGACATGGGGACGTAGCAAACGTCCGGTTTGTGTCCACTTTGGACCCAAATCACGACCAAATTTGATCGAGAGATGGGGTCAAAGGGACTAAAAAATGGGATGGGGCATGTGTTTGGGTCACATTTTCTGTCTATTTGCTTCAAAGTGTGGACACACACAGATAAAATGGGATCTAGCATTGGAGTTGGCCTGAGCCGGCCAAATTCACTGTTCTGACCCTTATGCGAAAGTTTACCACGATTTGACCATATTCGTAAAAAAGTTTGAATCTGACCATTTTTCTACCATCATAGATGTTGGCAGTAGGCTTTTGGTCAACATAATGACATGGCAATGATTGGCAAGTGGCGACCTAGGCCGAAGTAAATGCTATAAATAATGTGGATCGCCCAGTAGTACTAAACTGCTTCGATGGCTGGCTGGTTAGGGCGTGCTCGTTAGCGACCATAGGTCTTTGGTTTGATATTTGCCAAGGACAAATATTTTTTGTTAATTTTTTTTGCCCAATCTCTCTCTATATAGGAGTATATATATATATATATATATATAATATAAACCACGCATTGCTTCTGGACGTACGTCGTCAGAATTTATGCAGAAAAGCCCCTTCGGTTTTGAGAATTCAACCCGCACTGCTCTTTTAAGTGGCTAAACTGAGCAAACGTTTCGTTTTTACAAAAAAGACCCTGCATTTTAGAGGATTCAACCCCCGATTTTTTTCCTTTTGTGGCTAATTTGAGCAGGGTCAACTCATCACGGTCTCCTCCCCGATCGAGGCGGTCAATGAGCGTGCGGGGCGGCAGGCGGATCTCCTGCTCGATCCAGTCGAGTGAGGTCTGCGGAGAGTGATGGTTGACGGGCTGGACGCGCGGAACTTCCGAGGCGGCCGGATCCAGGCGAGCGGAGGCGGGACTAACAAGGCATCGGGGTTCTCCCGGGCGGCACCACGGTTGCTCCGGCGTGCTCCTGAAAGAAAAGGAGGGAGGACGAGAGAGAGGGAGAGAGAAAACCGGGAGGAAGGAGAGAAACGAGGGGGAGGCACGGCAGGAGGCTGTGCTGTTGGTTTCTCCGATGAAGAGGAGATAGGGCGCGGACGTTCGCGGGAGTGGGCGGCGTTTGGCAAAGGAGGCGCTGGTCGGGGAGCGCATGGTGCGGGACTCCCAGGGCGAGATGGACGAGGACAAGGATGGTCTGGTGCGCTGCTGGTGCGGGGAGGGCAGGGGAGAGGGACGACTGCTCTGTATGTTGTGCGCCGTTGGTGTGCTCCTGTTAGTTGCATATTATACTGCTGCTTTCTTGTTGTTTGTTGATTGATGCTGATACTGCTACTACTTTGATGCGGCTGCTGCTAATCTCATGTGGAGGACACGCAGGGGCGGACGGCGAGTGAGGGGAGGATTTATCTGGGACCTGAATTTGACAGGTAAAAGCTGGTTTGTTTGCTGCTGGCTGGCTTAGTGTGATGCTATATTGCGTTATGGAGAGGTACAAAGGTTACATACAGGACCATGCATGAACGTTTCATCTATTGGATTTTTGGGTAAAATATTGATTCCTCGACCCCCTTCCTATGATTCATGATTGGCAATTAATCCTGGGCTATGGAACTACAATGTCTACTCGGTAAGTTCCCTTACCACTGTATCTTTTTTATGCCAACAAGAATTCTTTTCACAAGCAAAGCCAGCATTCGAGTGTGTGCAGAGATGTCTCAAAAGGATAATAGCTCAGTCCTGAGCTATACATTTGATGGAGTGGTCTAAATGTTTTGGACTTATAAAATTACAATGTAGAATTGGCTTTCATCTTGCTAATTCAAATTTACTTACTTTTTAAACTCTATAATAACTCTAAACAACATATGTTGAACAATGTTTTCCAAGAAACTGGTCTTATAGAGTTGGAATGTTACACTTCACTGTAATTGCTTTACCGAATCTGCAGACTAAGAAAATTTCTATTTCTTGTGTCAGGCAAGTGGGTGAGCTCTCACATCCCTCTCCGTCTCCTTTGATTGGTTGCAGATTTCTTCGAAGAACATGAGCTTTGTATGTTGATTGCCCCCGTGTACTATTTACTTCTAATTTCTTCTGTATCGTGTATATGCCAATTGTTTTCCTGTACCTGTGCACAACTATTGTGCTCTAGCACCAATATATATTTTTTGGATTAATAATTGCAGCCTATCATTAAGTTGCCGCAAAACTATAACCAATGTCAAAATCCTTATTTTAGTCAGGACAATTAACTATTGAAAAAACCAAAAGTACCTGCATTAATTCAGTATTTGACAAGGTAATGCCATCATTCAGTATTTGGAGTAGATGCTACAGTTATAATGAAACATCAGGATTCTTGTACTTGTATCCTGTATACACTAACTATTTTAGATACCTGATACTGCAGCTACAGTATGAAGTCTCAAAATAAAAAGAAACATAACATTAAGTTGTTCTCCAGCAATTCACAAGGAAACTGGGAAGCACATAGATGTAGCTGGCAGTAACTCAAAACTGTAGATGATCGCACTGGTAGAAAAGACTTAAATTAACAGTTCAAGCACATATCTTGGTTTCTCCCTGTAGTCTGAAGAAAAGCTCCAACACACAATGAAACGGCAACAAAGAAGAAGCCAATAATTAACCTTTTTGCGGGAAAATAATTAATTAACCTTTCCTAAATAGAAAAACAAACTGTTCTCAGGGTCCAATCTAAGTTTCTGAGATGCAATATGGAAGATGCCACATCCTCACAGATCTTCATCTCAACAACATGTATATAACCTCCTTCAGAAACTTGAACATTGATCTATAGAAAACCCATTTATTCTCTGATCATTTGTTTAGCTGATCTTTTGCATTTTGCAAATACATACAGTTCTCGCTAAATTTGAAAATGTCGTCTTCTTCGCCCGTTGCAACGCACGGGCATGTTTGCTACATATACTACAACTTAAATAAATTATGTTCTTTTAAGCACGACTGCTATATTTTAAATCATTAGGATATGAATTGATCCAAAATGCATACTGCATCTTTTTGGTTCTGTAATTTTGGGTGTTAGGTGGCATAAGTAGTGCCCCTGTTAGTTTGTCAGGTTCAGCTAAAATACTTTTAAGAAGGGATGATGCAATCTTGTGCTTAATTCAGAAGCTCTCCCTTTTCACTGTTAAGATTGCCACTCTTTCCTATATATTACGCAGCTACACATATTATTGCATTTATCCCTTTATTCAAGACAAGCATGCAACAAGACACTTAATTATAAACAGAGCAACAAATACCACACATGCTTTAGTTTTCAGGACAGGCTACAATATTTCTGAGATGGGATGCATGTGAGTTGTTGATGTAGAAAACTGTTGGATTTGTGAGTTCAGTCATTTCAGTTTTAGGTTCTTATGGTTGATACTGAACTACGAAAATGGAAGATTGTGCTTCATTGATTTGACAGTGAGCTCTATCAAAATTAATTAGTTTTCCTTTGGAACCCCTGCTGGAATGTAAATCTATGTGAAACTTAGAGTGCCTCTACTCTGTATATATATATATATCATTTAGCTCTTTGAATAATGCACATACGGCATGATCTATCCTAACATGCTGTTTTGTGTCAACCAGGGAGTTGTGAGGTGACACTTTGGTAAATCTTGATACCATTCTGTCTGTCAACTCTTTCTGGGCGAGTTCCGAAAGAAATGGATATTTTCTTTAATTGGAATAGGCATTCATATCTGACAAAGGTACCCGCACAAAGTTATCTAATACAAACTGCATAGAGTGTCTCTGCTTTGGGTGTTTGCAGGACAAGCAATTATAATAAGTGTTTCTGCCGTGGATGTTTGCTGGGTGAGCGATTATAGCCAGTGTCTCTGCCGTGGTTTGGTTGATGGGCGAGCGGCAATGCCAGAGGGAGAAGCGACGACCATATTGTGGTCATGACTACCTTGCAATAAAGCGATGTATGTTAATTGTGTTTAGCACATTCTAATTTTGTTTGGCATGGGATGGATGTTGTTAATCTCAGTATTGTAACATGCCTAAATGTCATATTATGCTCTCCCTTCTGTCCTTTTGTTGTTTGCTTTGCCACTTTGCGACAGTGCTATCACATGCATCCAGATTGCACATAATCTGGTAGAAACTCGTATCTTTCTACTGAACTGAGATAGGTAAATCCATATTATTTTTTCAAAAGAAAGGGCAAGCTCCTAGGAGGATTAAAAAAATGACATGATAGGTTATTCTTCTACGTGGCAATAATTCATGAAATTCAGGTCATCTGGACCACGGTTGGGTATGGCTGGTTATGTGACATCACTTCTTGAATTATCAGTTTCATACTATTTGGAATGTTTAGAGAATACATTGTGCAAAATTCTACATGGCCTAAAAATAAAGTAAAAAAACAACCGTGGCAACACATGGGCAAATTTACTCATATAATTGCTGTGTTGTTCAGTGTGAAAAAGATGTTGTTTCTGATTTATTATACTCATATTGGACTCGGCAAGAGTCGATAGAAGTAGTTATGTTCTATTTATGTTTATGTGATACATCCTATATATGAACTGATTCTATATTTTCAGTATTTCATTTATTTATTGTCATTCTTTAATACTGTGTTATGCTTGATCTTCGTCTTTTTTATAGAATGTTACAACAACATCATCCCGTTGCAACGCACGGGCACCTTTACTAGTAACAATGAAAAAATAGCCTAAATTGATGTTACACACGGATTACTATCAAAAAAACATTTTTACCATGTAAATATCATTTACAAGGAAAGTTTTTCTTTAGGAATGACATGAGATGATCTTTTCTAAATACAATCACAGGATGCATGTTTCCTTATGTGCAAGATATGGTGGCATCTCGATTCAACATCTTCAAGGTCCATTGGTTACCGTGCCACAATTGTGTTAACTAATATGCTACCATCGAGTGAATGTTACAATGTCATTTAAAGTGTGGGTACATATGACATGACACATGTTTGTGTCATGAACAAAAAAATATAGAATTTGATTCAAATATTCACATAAATTATAAAAACACATACATGAATATTAACTAGATTGCACACATGTTGAAATGGTAAGTGCACATATATGTGAGAGTGATACACAAAACATTTTTTAACACAAGTGATCTAGACGTAGTTTTACCTTGGTAAAGAAAATAAAGAAAAAGAAAAACATTTCTTATGTCTTACCCATATCATGTACATAAGGAAACACACATGGTGTGATTGTATTTAGGAAGGAGAGAAGATATTTTCCTATCATTCCTTAAAAACACACTTTCCTATAAATGGTAAGCAATTATTTTTGACAATACTCCATATATAACATTAATTAGACTAGTTTTTTCATTTTTATTGAGCAAAAGAAATAAACATATTTTTTTCCTTGGCATCATGTGATTGTATTTAGGAAAGAGAGAAGATATTTTCCTACCATTCCTTAAAAACACACACTTTCCTTTAAATGATAAGCGATTTTTTTGACAATAATCCATATCTAACATCAATTAGGCTAGTTAGTTTTTTCATTTTTACTAAGCGTAGGACACAATTGTGGCATGGTAACCGATGGACCGTGAAGATGTTGAATGAAGATGCCATCATATCTTGCACATAAGGAAGCATACATCCGGTGATTGTATTTAGAAAATAGAAAAGATCTTCTCCTGTCATTCCTTATAAATGCTATTTACATGGTCAAAAGAATGTTTTTGATAGTAACCCATATGTAACATCGATTTGGCTATTTTTAAAATTATTGTTGGGCAAAAAAATAAACAAAAAGGAACCTGTCCTTGACAATACTCAAACCCAAGGACTGTTTACTGCTAAGCTGCACGCTCTAGCCAGCAAGCCAGTGAACCAGCTTGGTACTACTGGGCAACACATGTTCTTTATAATTTACTTCGGCCCAGGTCCTACCCGCCATCAAGTGTGGCGGTAGCCACTTGCCAATCGTTGCCTATCGCCATTGACTATAACGGTAGCCTGTTGTATCCTACCGTCAACGTCTATGACAGTAGAAAAAGGGTTAGATTCAAACTTTTTTATATAAATAGGGTCAAATCGTGCTAAAGTTTCGCATAAGGGTCAGAACAGTGAACAGTGAATTTGGCGGCCTGAGCCGTGAGCTGTACGTGAAAGGAATGATTCATGTGTTTGCCCAACGGCTAGATGAATGAGTCGAATATGGAATCTCCATCGAGCCTCATAACTTGTTGCCCCATACCGTGCCTCCCGTGGCTAGCTAGGTTCACCCCGTGACCGCGCAGTGACCCGTCCCGTCGCCCACTCTCCGCGCTCCTTCCCGATGAAACCCTCCCGTCCTTTGGGCACCTACTACACGGCTGGCTCCATTGAAGACCTCGCCCACCCAGTTTCTTCAAGGATACCCTGCGTGTGCTTGTGTTTGTGCTGGGAACATGGAGAAGGAGCTCCAGCGGTTCCACTGAGCTGAAGAGGCCCGGTTAGTTCTTCCCTCCAAGGGTGCTAGAATATATTGCATTAGTATCTTCTTTGATGGCTTGTTATTTCCTTGAATCAGTATTCTCCTTCTACAACTATTTAAGCTCTGAGGAGTTTCTCTGGTTTCAATCTATGGCAAAAGCCTACTTATATTCAGTAAAGAGACATCGATGTTTCGATACCATGGTCTAAATAGTGAGGGATTAGGCAATACAACATTTTAATGTCTGATTTTAGTGTTTTCGGGAGTGTCATTCAGATCCCCCTCCTATTAGATGTATCTGGTTTTACCACAATGGTTATGCATACTCTTTTTTTTTACTACTGTATATAGGAAGTACCTGAATAGTAATATGGTTTACTGATATAACACAGATTATTCGTGTAGCAATGCACAAGAAGAAAGAAACTATTCGTGCATCAGGGATGGATGACTGCATAGACCTCTGTTCTTCATCAGAAGAGGAAGGACGAGGAGTTCCTGCAGGGAGAGTCGAGTCAGAGTCTGATTCAGATTCAGAATTTGATGCAAATGCTGAAGGAGGAGTCGAGTCAGAGTCTGATTCAGAATTTGATGAAAATGCTGAAGGAGTTGATTCAGAGCCTGATTCAGAATCTGAAAAAAATGGTAAAGGACATGGAGTAAATGATAATGGACATGGAAAAGGAGGAGTTCCTGGAGGGGTAGCTGAGCCAGAGTTTGATTCAGAAATCGGAGAGCATGACAAAGGACTTGAAAAGAACACGTGCATCGGTTCAAGGTGCAGCGTGAAGAAAATGTACAACTTAATCCATGGATTAGATGAAGAGAAGAAAGGTTATGTGAGGGAGATTGGTTTTGGGGGCCTGCTTCTCCTGCCAAAGCTCATGAGGACAAACCGGCACTTCCTCATGTGGCTGCTAAGCAAAGTTGATGAGGAAGCAAGCTCTATCATCACAGGTTACCGCAGGGACATACCTTTCCATGATAAAGATGTGGAAACTGTGCTGGGAATTCCATGTGGCGGCGCACCGGTGCAGAGTGAACAACACGGTGTTCCTGAGAATGTGATAGCAGCGATCCGAAAGACTCTCGGAATATCCGAATCGGAGCGCGACATAGGTCCCGTGGTTGCAATTGTGAAGAAGAAGGTCAGTGGCCAAAAGATGACAAAAGCAGAAATATCAAAATTCAAGATTGCTTTTGTTATATGCGCGGCAACGTACCTGTTTGCCCCAACAATGAAAAATGACTACTTTGTGACAGATTACTGGGGCGCGCTTACAAACCCTGACATAATTCATTTGCACAATTGGTCCGGTTACGTGAGGTCGGAGACTTTAAGAGCAGCAAAGAGGGTTAAAGCTGATTTGCTTGGAGGTAGCAAGAAGTCTAACCTATCTGGATGTCTGCCGTTCATTCAGGTAGAATATGCATCCATCGGCGAAATGTACCAGCCAGTCAATGCCTCTGATAATTATACATGATGCCTCTTTTATTGTTTGTGCAGACGTTCTATTTGGATAACTTGGAGGTGACCGGTGGAAATATCCCACACGACGAATTCCCCAGGATACAGTTTTACACGATGGAGGTGATCAACGCGATAGTTGAAGACGACACGAGGTCACGCAAGGGAGCAGAACTTGTCACATATGGCCGATTGCTGGTAATGACAAATAGAACCTACGCACCAAATACTGAACTTTTTTTTGTGTGTGTTATATCATATATTCACATGAACCTTTGATCATTTGTCATGGAAAGCCACGTCACGAAGCACTGGTGTGCTATCAGAGGAACCCCGCGAACAGGAACAATGTTGCTGGCGCATCAAATGTGTTTAACAGAAGCCAATCTAGATGCGCCGAGACCGGGTCTATGACCATAGATGAGGTAAGGTCGGTGAACGAAAAAGATTTTTATTTATCAGTATGAAGGTTGAATCGCTAGTTATGGATAAGGTTTCATAAACGTATTCTTTTTCAGATTGAATCGCTAGTTATGGATAAGGTTTCATCCTTCGCAACGGCTTGTGAATATGTTTTGACAAGTTTTTCAAGGAAGAAGGAAGAGGAGAACCAGAGGCACCAAGCTGCCTTGGCAGACCTCGAGAACCAGTCGCAGCAACAGGTCAAGAATGAGTCCAGGAAAGTGAGAGATCAACTGAAAATACTGTTTGCTGGAATTAGGCATCAGGATGGAGTAAGCTGGAATATGAAGGGAAAACGCCCTTTATATGAAGATCCAGGTAAGACTACCAGCAAAGCATAATCATAATGGTAGGAGCTGTTTTGGGTGATATATTTGAGGACTGTAGCGGTCTTGGTGCTGCAGGTCACTTTGCTTAATTGATATATATCTTTTAGGCTAACCTTCACATTTCTTCAAATTCACAGCTCCAACTGAGGATGCTGATGTTGGTTGCCCTAACTCCGATATGCCTCAAGATAGCCATTCATCACCAGCTGCAGAGATACCTGGCCATGGATCTGAACTGGCGCGTCTTGGTATCAAGAGGGTAATTAAAAGAAGAAAAGAGTGATATTTTATCGTCGCTTGTCCACTTCACATATATATTGTGGCCGGAATAATTCTCTCTTTTCTGTATTGTGAAACCTGGTGCATACATAAGCAGATAACCCGAGCGGAGGCAAAAAAAAAGTGATGATGGCTGCTTTTGTTATGTCTGAGCACCTGCGTGTGCGGTGATCTAGGGGTAAAAGGGTGTGGTTTCCCCCCTTTCCCACTCTAAGTTGGAGGGCATGTGGCCTTTGAGAACTTTCAGTTTCTCTATGATAGGGAGTTTAAAACTTTGTTCTTCACCCCTCCTGGTAGCGGTGCATGCGGCATGTTGGCTACCCTTTGCTGGGTGATAACATGGGGTGTTTCGTTTTGTGCGGTTTTCGTTTCTGTGTTTTTCTAGCGCCAAGACTATGTTACTCCATGTTTTGTTCCATTATCTGATGATAGTGGAACCCGATCCAATTTGGATCATATGAGAAAAATACATAACCAGATAACCTGGAAATCATTCTCTCTTTCTGGATGGAGGGTGCCCTGCCCTGCAAGAAAGAAAACAGAACCAGGTCCTCTATATGCATTTGAGAAAGAAACTGAACCAGGTCCTCTATATGCCAGCTTGCCAAGATCGTTTCTGTTATATGCGCAACGACTTGTTTGCCCCAACAATAAAAAATGACTACTTCGTTACAGATTTCTAGGGCGCGCTACTAACAAACCCTAACATAATTCATCTGCACAATTTGTCAGGTTATGTAAGGTCGGAGATTTTAATAGCAGCAAAGAGGGTTAAAGCTGATCTGCTTGGAGGTAGCGAAGTCTAATCTATCTCGATGTCTGCCGTTCATTCAGGTAAAATATGCATCCATAGACCATTCTTTTTCCGATAAAGAGTGTATTTTATTGACTTAAAATAAAACATCAAGAAGATATAAAACACGATGAGCCCACATCCGGCTTCTACATAGTTAAGATATACACAACCAACACTAACACACAAACATGTCCGCAACTAGCAAAATAATAAGACCAAAGTTATGTATAGGCGAGGAATAAAGAAAAAAGTCCCAAAGTAATTAGATCAACTGTCATTAAAACTACAACAATGACCATATTTGCACCGACCATATCAAGACACCACATGGACGACGAAGTCTTCAACAACAACGCCTTCAAAAAGAGAGCGACGCTCAAGCGACGCCGTCACCCAATGCAGCCACTAAAGCCAGAATCTGGGTTTTCACTCTCACCATTGCCAGATATAAGGCCAACTCCACCGCACGACCCCAAATCGTCCGGGGTTGTCCGTTTAGGGTAAAAACGGTCCAGCGGAAATACTCAAACGGACAAAACTGTCCGCTGGTGTCCGTTTCAGTCCGGCCCAACCCCAAATACAAACCCATGCATCTGGCTCCTGGCGACCTCGTCGCTCCCCACGCCCGCCTGCGGTGGAGTTAGCCTAACCAACTCTAATCGAACCTAGGATTTCACCCCGGAGGCCGACGTTGACTGGCTGGGATCCGATCGAACCTAGCTCACATGCATGTTGCGTGTGCCGTACGTGCCGCACCAGCCAACGACTCCGCTGATTCGCATGGCCTTGTGCCTCTGGCAGGATGAGCAGCCCCTCGCAGCCCCCGCCGCCACCGATGCCGAGCGGGCTTTTCCCGGCAACGCTCGCGGCAGTGACAGGGAGAGGGACGATGGGTCGCGGCGGCTCGTGGCGGTTAGCGTTGCACGCCCGGATCCATCGGCCACATGTACCAGCCAGTCAATGTCTCTGATAATTACAATTATTTGATGCCTCTTTTATTGTTTGTGCAGACATTCTATTTAAATAACTTGGATGTGACTGATGAAAATATCCCACACGAGGAATTTCCCAGGATACAGTTTTACACAACGTAACTGATCAATGCGATAGTAGAAGATGACGGAGCGGAACTTTTACACAACGTAACTGATCAACGTCACACACGGACGATTGCTGGTAAGGACAAATCTATACCTATACCTAATACCTATACCTAATAATAATAAATGGGCTTTTGGTTCTGGCGGTACGTCACCGAAATTGCCCCTAAAGTTGCAAAATATTACCTACCGATGCCACCTGTAAATGATTAAAAACACATTTTACATAGAGAAATCCTTGCATGGGCCAGCCCATGTAGTGGGAACCTTTTATACTGCACTCTGCGCGCAAGGAGAAGACATAGCGCGCATGTTAAGGCCGGCCTATGTCCGAGCGGCCTATTTTCTTTATTGGTTTCCTTTTCCGCCTTTTTTCAATTTAAAATAATTTTGGACTTCGGAATTTTTTGGAAAACTAAAAAGGTGAATTTGAAGTAAAATGTTTCATAATTCATATTTTTTTGTGGATTCCGAAAATGTTTGCAATTTTCAAAAAATGTCCGCATATTCAGAAAATGTACGCCATTTTAAAAACAAATGTTTGGGAAAGCAAAAAATGTTCAATTATTTTTTAAAGTTCATGTATTAAGAAATGTTAATAAAATTGAAAAACATTGGCCAATTTAAAAAATGTTCATGAAATTAAAGATATCCTAAAAATTCAAAAACTGTTTGTCACTTACAAAAAAGTTTACTGATTCATAAAATGTTCGCGGATTAAAAAATGGTCACGCATTTCAAAAATTGTTCGTTAAATCAAAAAAATATTCATGAATTTCAAAAAATGTTCCAAAATTTCCAAGAAAAAAGTTCGTTGATTCTAGAAATATCCGCCTATTCAATAAAAAGGGTTTTAAAAATGCACCCAATTTTCAAAAGAATGTTTGTAAATAGTATAAAATGTTCATGAACTCAATTTTTTTCACGATTTTAAAAATGTTCGAAAATCTGTAAAAATGTTCATGATTTCAGATAAGTTCACGAGTTTTAATTTTTTTTTCATCATTTATAAAAATTGTTCATGATTTCACGAAAGCGAGAGTTATAGTGTATCTCGGGGATGCAGCAAAATGTGGTTATGGGCATTGAAGATTATGATTCTTTTCTTCCGTTGCAACGCATGGGCTGTTTTGCTCGTAATAATAAAGGGGCTATTGCTTTTGGCAGTATATCATCGAAATTGCCCCCCCAGAGCTGCAAAATATTACCCACCAATGTCGTCATAAGTGATAAAAAAATGTTTCACACAGGAAAATCCCTGCATTGGTCGGCCGATGTACTATGAACCTTCTTGTTGGAAATATGCCCTAGAGGCAATAATAAAAGGATTATTATTATATTTCCTTGTTCATGATAATTGTCTTTTATTCATGCTATAATTGTGTTATCCGGAAATCCTAATACATGTGTGAATACATAGACACCAACATGTCCCTAGTAAGCCTCTAGTTGACTAGCTCGTTGATCAATAGATAGTCATGGTTTCCTGACTATGGACATTGGATGTCATTGATAACGAGATCACATCATTAGGAGAATGATGTGATGGACAAGGCCCAATCCTAAACATAGCACAAGATCGTATAGTTCGTTTGCTAGAGTTTTTCCAATGTCAAGTATCTTTTCCTTAAACCATGAGATCGTGTAACTCCCGGATGCCGTAGGAGTGCTTTGGGTGTACCAAACGTCACAACGTAACTGGGTGACTATAAAGGTATACTACGGGTATCTCCGAAAGTGTCTGTTGGGTTGACACGGATCAAGACTGGGATTTGTCACTCCGTATGACGGAGAGGTATCTCTGGGCCCACTCGGTAATGCATCATCATAATGAGCTCAAAGTGACCAAGTGTCTGGTCACGGGATCATGCATTACGGTACGAGTAAAGTGACTTGCCGGTAACGAGATGGAACGAGGTATTGGGATACCGACGATCGAATCTCGGGCAAGTAACATACCGTTTGACAAAGTGGTTCATCCGATGAGATCATCGAGGAGCATGTGGGAGCCAACATGGGTATCCAAATCCCGCTGTTGGTTATTGACCGGAGAGTCGTCTCGGTCATGTCTACATGTCTCCCGAACCCGTAGGGTCTACACACTTAATGTTCGGTGACGCTAGGGTTGTAGAGATATGAGTATGCAGTAACCCGAAAGTTGTTCGGAGTCTCGGATGAGATCCCGGACGTCACAAGGAGTTCGGAGGTGAAGAATTATATATAGGAAGTGCAGTTTCGGCCATCGGGAGAGTTTCGGGGTCACCGGTATTGTACCGGGACCACCGGATGGGTGCCGGGGGTCCACCGGGTGGGGCCACCCATCCCGAAGGGCCCCATGGGCTAAAGTGGGGAGGGGAACCAGCCCATAGTGGGCTGGTGCGCCCCCCTTGGCCCACCCCATGCGCCTAGGGTTGAAACCCTAGGGTGGGGGGGGGGGCGCCCCACTTGCCTTGGGGGGTACTCCACCCCTTGGCCGCCGCCCCCCTAGGAGATCCCATCTCCTAGGGCCGGTGCCCCCCTAGGGGAGCCTATATAAAGAGGGGGGAGGGGCAGCCGCACCCTTGACTCTTGGCGCCTCCCTCTCCCCTGCTACACCTCTCCCTCTCGCAGAAGAACGGCGAAGCCCTACTGCGGTGACTGCTGCGTCCACCACCACGCCGTCGTGCTACTGGATCTTCATCAACCTCTTCTTCCCCCTTGGTGGATCAAGAAGGAGGAGACGTCACGCTGACCGTACGTGTGTTGAACACGGAGGTGCCGTCCGTTCGGCGCTAGGATCTCCGGTGATTTGGATCACGTCGAGTACGACTTCCTCATCCCCGTTCTTTGAACACTTCCGCGCGTGATCTACAAAGGTATGTAGATGCAATCCGATCACTCGTTGCTAGATGAACTCATAGATGGATCTTGGTGAAACCGTAGGAAATTTTTGTTTTCTACAACGTTCCTCAACAGTGGCATCATGAGCTAGGTCTATGTGTAGTTCTCTTTGCACGAGTAGAACACAATTTGTTGTGGGCGTAGATGTTGTCAACTTTCTTGCCGCTACTAGTCTTATTTTGCTTCAGCAGTATTGTGGGATGAAGCGGCCCGGACCAACCTTACACGTACGCTTACGTGAGACCGGTTCCACCGACTGACATGCACTAGTTGCATAAGGTGGCTGGCGGGTGTCTGTCTCTCCCACTTTAGTTGGAGCGGATTCGATGAAAAGGGTCCTTATGAAGGGTAAATAGAAGTTGACAAATCACGTTGTGACTTTCACGTAGGTAAGAAAACGTTCTTGCTAGAACCCTATTGCAGCCACGTAAAACATGCAACAACAATTAGAGGACGTCTAACTTGTTTTTGCAGCAAGTGTTTTGTGATGTGATATGGCCAAAGTTGTGATGAATGATGAATGATATATATGTGATGTATGAGATGTTCATGCTATTGTAATAGGAATCACAACTTGCATGTCGATGAGTATGACAACCGGCAGGAGCCATAGGAGTTGTCTTTATTTTTTGTATGACCTGCGTGTCATTGAGAAACGCCATGTAAATTACTTTACTTTATTGCTAAACGTGTTAGCCATAGTAGTAGAAGTAATAGTTGGTGAGCAACTTCATGGAGACATGATGATGGAGATCATGATGATGGAGATCATGGTGTCATGCCGGTGACAAGATGATCATGGAGCCCCAAGATGGAGATCAAAGGAAGTTATATGATACTGGCCATATCATGTCACTATTATTTGATTGCATGTGATGTTTATCATGTTTTTGCATCTTGTTTACTTAGAACGACGGTAGTAAATAAGATGATCCCTCATAATAATTTCAAAAAAGTGTTCCCCCTAACTGTGCACCGTTGCGACAGTTCGTTATTTCGAAGCACCACGTGATGATCGGGTGTGATAGATTCCAATGTTCACATACAACGGGTGTAAGACAGATTTACACATGCAAACACTTAGGTTGACTTGACGAGCCTAGCATGTACAGACATGGCCTCGGAACACAGAAGACCGAAAGGTCGAGCATGAGTCGTATAGAAGATACGATCAACATGAAGATGTTCACCGATGTTGACTAGTCCGTCTCACGTGATGATCGGACATGGCCTAGTTAACTCGGATCATGTTATACTTAGATGACTGGAGGGATGTCTATCTGAGTGGGAGTTCATTGAATAATTTGATTAGATGAACTTAATTATCATGAACTTAGTCTAAAATCTTTACAACATGTATTGTAGATCAAATGGCCAACGTTGTCCTCAACTTCAACGCGTTCCTAGAGAAAACCAAGCTGAAAGACGATGGCAGCAACTATACGGACTGGGTCCAGAACCTGAGGATCATCCTCATAGCTGCCAAGAAAGATTATGTCCTACAAGCACCGCTAGGTGAAGCACCTGCTCTCCCTGCAGAACAAGACATTATGAACGCTTGGCAGACACGTACCGATGATTACTCCCTCGTTCAGTGCGGCATGCTTTATAGCTTATAGCCGGGGCTCCAAAAGCGTTTTGAGAGACACGGAGCATATGAGATGTTCGAAGAGCTGAAAATGGTTTTTCAAGCTCATGCCCGGGTCGAGAGATATGAAGTCTCCGACAAGTTCTTCAGCTTAAGATGGAGGAAAACAGTTATGTCAATGAGCACATACTCACCATGTCTGGGTTACATAACCACTTGACTCAGCTGGGAGTTAATCTCCCGGATGACGCGGTCATTGACAGAATCCTTCAGTCGCTTCCATCGAGCTACAAGAGCTTTGTGATGAACTTCAATATGCAGGGGATGGAAAAGACCATTCCTGAAGTATTTGCAATGCTGAAATCAGCAGAGGTAGAAGTCAAAAAGGAACATCAAGTGTTGATGGTGAATAAAACCACTAAGTTCAAGAAGGGCAAGGGTAAGAATAACTTTAAGAAGGACGGCAAGGTAGTTGCCGCGCCCGGTAAGCAAGCTGCCGGGAAGAAGCCAAAGAATGGACCCAAGCCCGAGACTGAGTGTTTTTATTGCAAGGGAAGTGGTCACTGGAAGCGGAACTGCCCCAAATACTTAGCGGACAAGAAGGCCGGCAACACGAAAGGTATATGTGATATACATGTAATTGATGTGTACCTTACCAGTACTCGTAGTAGCTCCTGGGTATTTGATACCGGTGCAGTTGCTCACATTTGTAACTCAAAGCAGGAGCTGTGGAATAAGCGGAGACTGGCGAAGGACGAGGTGACGATGCGTGTCGGAAATGGTTCCAAGGTCGATGTGATCGCCGTCGGCACGCTACCTCTACATTTACCTACGGGATTAGTTTTGAACCTCAATAATTGTTATTTAGTGCCAAATTTGAGCATGAACATTGTATCAGGATCTCGTCTAATACGAGATGGCTACTCATTTAAATTCGAGAATAATGGTTGTTCTATTTATATGAGAGATATGTTTTATGGTCATGCTCCGATGGCAAATGATTTATTCTTAATGAATCTCGAGCGTAATGCTACACATATTCATAGTGTGAGTACCAAAAGATGTAAGGTTGATAATGATAGTCCCACATATTTGTGGCATTGCCGCCTTGGTCACATAGGTGTCAAACGCATGAAGAAGCTCCATGCAGATGGACTTTTAGAGTCTCTTGATTACGAATTATTTGACACATGCGAATCATGCCTCATGGGTAAAATGACCAAGACTCCGTTCTCAGGAACAATGGAGCGAGCAACCAACTTATTGGAAATCATACATACTGATGTGTGCGGTCCAATGAGTGTTGAGGCTCGCGGTGCTTATCGTTATGTTCTCACCCTCACTAATGACTTGAGTAGATATGGGTATGTCTACTTAATGAAACATAAGTCTGAGACCTTTGAAAGGTTCAAGGAATTTCAGAGTGAGGTTGAGAATCAACGTGACAGGAAAATCAAGTTCCTGCGATCAGATCGTGGAGGAGAATACTTGAGTCACGAATTTGGCACACACTTAAGAAAATGTGGAATAGTTTCACAACTCTCGCCGCCTGGAACACCTCAGCGTAATGGTGTGTTCGAACATCGTAATCGCACTCTATTAGATATGGTGCGACCTATGATGTCTCTTACCGATTTACCGCTATCATTTTGGGGCTATGCTTTAGAGACTGCCGCATTCACTTTAAATAGGGCACCGTCGAAATCCGTTGAGACGACACCGTATGAATTATGGTTTGGGAAGAAACCTAAGCTGTCGTTTCTAAAAGTTTGGGGATGCGATGCTTATGTCAAGAAACTTCAACCTGAAAAGCTCGAACCCAAGTCGGAAAAATGCGTCTTCATAGGATACCCTAAAGGAACTATTGGGTATACCTTCTACCTCAGATCCGAAGGCAAGATCTTTGTTGCCAAGAATGGATCCTTTCTAGAGAAGGAGTTTCTCTCGAAAGAAGTAAGTGGGAGGAAAGTAGAACTTGATGAAGTATTACCTCTTGAACCGGAAAGTGGCGCAACTCAAGAAAATGTTCCTGAGGTGCCTGCACCGACTAGAGAGGAAGTTAATAATGATGATCAAGATACTTCTGATCAAGCTCCTACTAAACTTCGAAGGTCCACAAGGACACGTTCCGCACCAGAGTGGTACGGCAACCCTGTCTTGGAAATCATGTTGTTAGACAACGGTGAACCTTCGAACTATGAAGAAGCGATGGCGGGCCCGGATTCCGACAAATGGCTGGAAGCCATGAAATCCGAGATAGGATCCATGTATGAAAACGAAATATGGACTTTGACTGACTTGCCCGATGATCGGCGAGCCATAGAAAATAAATGGATCTTTAAGAAGAAGATAGACGCGGATGGTAATGTGACCATCTATAAAGCTCGGCTTGTCGCTAAGGGTTATCGACAAGTTCAAGGGGTTGACTACGATGAGACTTTCTCTCCCGTAGCGAAGCTGAAGTCCGTCCGAATTATGTTAGCAATTGCCGCATACTATGATTATGAGATATGGCAAATGGACGTCAAAACGGCATTCCTTAATGGTTTCCTTAAGGAAGAATTGTATATGATGCAGCCGGAAGGTTTTGTCGACCCTAAGAATGCTAACAAGGTATGCAAGCTCCAGCGAACCATTTATGGGCTGGTGCAAGCATCTCGGAGTTGGAATATTCGCTTTTATGAGATGATCAAAGCCTTTGGGTTTATGCAGACTTATGGAGAAGCCTGCGTTTACAAGAAAGTGAGTGGGAGCTCTGTAGCATTTCTCATATTATATGTAGATGACATACTTTTGATGGGAAATGATATAGAACTTTTGGACAGCATTAAGGCCTACTTGAATAAGAGTTTTTCAATGAAGGACCTTGGAGAAGCTGCTTATATATTAGGCATCAAGATCTATAGAGATAGATCAAGATGCCTCATAGGTCTTTCACAAAGCACATACCTTGATAAGATATTGAAGAAGTTTAATATGGATCAGTCTAAGAAGGGGTTCTTGCCTGTGTTGCAAGGTGTGAAATTGAGCTCAGCTCAATGTCCGACCACGACAGAAGATATAGAAGAGATGAGTGTCATCCCCTATGCCTCAGCCATAGGGTCTATTATGTATGCCATGCTGTGTACCAGACCTGATGTAAACCTTGCCGTAAGTTTGGTAGGTAGGTACCAAAGTAATCCCGGCAAGGAACACTAGACAGCGGTCAATAATATACTGAAGTACCTGAAAAGGACTAAGGACATGTTTCTCGTTTATGGAGGTGACGAAGAGCTCGACGTAAAGGGTTACGTCGATGCTAGCTTCGACACAGATCTGGATGACTCTAAGTCACAAACCGGATACGTGTATATGTTGAATGGTGGAGCAGTAAGCTGGTGCAGCTGCAAGCAGAGCATCATGGCGGGATCTACATGTGAAGCAGAGTACATGGCGGCCTCGGAGGCAGCGCATGAAGCAATTTGGGTGAAGGAGTTCATCACCGACCTAGGAGTCATACCCTATGCGTCGGGGCCGATCAAACTCTTCTGTGACAACACTGAAGCTATTGCACTTGCCAAGGAGCCCAGGTTTCACAAGAAGACCAGGCACATCAAGCGTCGCTTCAACTCCATTCGTGAAAATGTTCAAGATGGAGACATAGATATTTGTAAAGTACATACGGACTTGAATGTCGCAGATCCGTTGACTAAACCTCTCCCTAGAGCAAAACATGATCAACACCAGAATTCCATGGGTGTTCGATTCATCACAATGTAACTAGATTATTGACTCTAGTGCAAGTGGGAGACTGTTGGAAATATGCCCTAAAGGCAATAATAAAAGGATTATTATTATATTTCTTTGTTTATGATAATTGTCTTTTATTCATGCTATAATTGTGTTATCCGAAAATCCTAATACATGTGTGAATACATAGACACCAACATGTCCCTAGTAAGCCTCTAGTTGACTAGCTCGTTGATCAATAGATAGTCATGGTTTCCTGACTATGGACATTGGATGTCATTGATAATGAGATCACATCATTAGGAGAATGATGTGATGGACAAGACCCAATCCTAAACATAGCACAAGATCGTATAGTTCGTTTGCTAGAGTTTTTCCAATGTCAAGTATATTTTCCTTAGACCATGAGATCGTGTAACTCCCGGATGCCGTAGGAGTGCTTTGGGTGTACCAAACGTCACAACGTAACTGGGTGACTATAAAGGTATACTACGGGTATCTCCGAAAGTGTCTGTTGGGTTGACACGTATCAAGACTGGGATTTGTCACTCCGTATGACGGAGAGGTATCTCTGGGCCCACTCGGTAATGCATCATCATAATGAGCTCAAAGTGACCAAGTGTCTGGTCACGGGATCATGCATTACGGTACGAGTAAAGTGACTTGCCGGTAACGAGATTGAACGAGGTATTGGGATACCGACGATCGAATCTCGGGCAAGTAACATACCGTTTGACAAAGTGGTTCATCCGATGAGATCATCGAGGAGCATGTGGGAGCCAACATGGGTATCCAGATCCCGCTGTTGGTTATTGACCAGAGAGTCGTCTCGGTCATGTCTACATGTCTCCCGAACCCGTAGGGTCTACACACTTAAGGTTCGATGACGCTAGGGTTGTAGAGATATGAGTATGCAGTAACCCGAAAGTTGTTCGGAGTCTCGGATGAGATCCCGGACGTCACAAGGAGTTCCGGAATGGTCCGGAGGTGAAGAATTATATATAGAAAGTGCAGTTTCGGCCATCGGGAGAGTTTCGGGGTCACCGGTATTGTACCGGAACCACCGGATGGGTCCCGGGGGTCCACCGGATGGGGCCACCCATCCTGAAGGGCCCCATGGGCTAAAGTGGGGAGGGGAACCAGCCCATAGTGGGCTGGTGCGCCCCCCTTGGCCCACCCCCTGCGCCTAGGGTTGAAACCCTAGGGTGGGGGGGGGGCCCACTTGCCTTGGGGGGTACTCCACCCCTTGGCCGCCGCCCCCCTAGGAGATCCCATCTCCTAGGGCCGGCGCCCCCCCTAGGGGAGCCTATATAAAGAGGGGGGAGGGGCAGCCGCACCCTTGACTCTTGGCGCCTCCCTCTCCCCTGCTACACCTCTCCCTCTCGCAGAAGAACGGCGAAGCCCTACTGCGGTGACTGCTGCATCCACCACCACGCCGTCGTGCTGCTGGATCTTCATCAACCTCTCCTTCCCCCTTGCTGGATCAAGAAGGAGGAGACGTCATGCTGACCGTACGTGTGTTGAACACGGAGGTGCCGTCCGTTCGGCGCTAGGATCTCCGGTGATTTGGATCACGTCGAGTACGACTTCCTCATCCCCGTTCTTTGAACGCTTCCGCGCGTGATCTACAAAGGTATGTAGATGTAATCCGATCACTCGTTGCTAGATGAACTCATAGAGGGATCTTGGTGAAACCGTAGGAAAATTTTTGTTGTCTGCAACGTTCCCCAACACTTCTATACTACACTCTGCGCACTGGCAGAAGACACAGCGCATGCTTCGGCCGGACCAAGTCTGGGCGGCCTATTTTTTAAACTTTCGTTTTTATTTTCCGTTTTCCGTTTCTGCCTTCGTTTTTTATTTTAAATAATTTGGGACTTCAAAAAAGTTATGAAAAATAGAAAAAAGTGTATTTTGAAATAAAATGTTTAATAATTCATAAATGTTTGTGGATTCAAAAAATGTATGTGATTTTCAAAAAATATTAGCATATTCAGAAAATGTGCACAGTTCTAAAAACAAATGTCCGGTAAATTAATAAATGTTGATAATGTTTTTTAAAAGTGTGTGTACTAAAAAATGATAATGAAATGAAAACAAATCGGCTATTTAGAAAATGTTCGCGAATTTAGAAATATCCTAAAAATTCAAAAACTCTTCGTGACTGATAAAATATTTTAATGATTCTCGGGAATTTAGAAAATGATCATGTATTTCAAAAAATGTTCGTTAGATATAAAAAATCGTGAATGTCAAAAGTTGTTCCACAATTTCCAAAAAATATATTTGTCAATTCTAGAAATGCTCGCCTATTCAAGAAAAATGTTTTTAAAATGTTCATAATTTAAAAAAAAATGTTTTCAAATAGTATAAAATTGTGATGAATTCCATTTTTTCATGATTTTAGAAAATGTTCGAAAATCTGTTAAAATGTTGATGAATTCGAAAAATGTTCGCGATTTCCGATATGGTCACGAGTTTAAAAAAATGTTCATGACTTTCAAAAATTGTTCTCAATTACACGAAAATGAGAGTAATGTATCTGAGTGATGCAACAAAATATGATAATGGCCATCAGAGACTATAATATATATTTTTCTCCCGTTGTAAGGCACGAACCGTTTTGCTAGTACAACCTATGCACCAAATAATGGATGTATCTCATCAGTGAGAAGGGCGGAGGAAATAGAACGTTTTCCATATATAACTCGTTATGGCCTTCTAAATGAATTAGGAGGTAAGTCGTGAACTCAATGGACTTTGTTTTTCTCCTAATATTGACCGGTTGAGTTTTTTTTAACACGGTTGAGTTTGATTTAGTTATACTCAAAGTTAAACTCACACCTCAACTGGCGGCACGAATCATTTCAATAAATAAGAATAAGATGAGATTGGCCACATCGGATTTCAACTCACTTTTTTATTCGCAATAATAAACTCATGAAAAGGTAGTACCAATCAACACACTATCTTATACCAGTAGTGTATTCTGTTAACGCCCACCCGTATTTCCAAGTATGGGCTGCGGTATACTTGGGCAATTTCTTTGACACTCTTCATAGGAATCATAACACGGTACGCCTGGCAGAGTGACGCAGCATATGCATTTCGCCCACCAGGTTCTAAAGTTTTCACCTTTGGTCTTACAATCTCTATCGAGACAAAATTTCAAGGTAAGTTTGCTCTCATCAGGTGAGGAGACCAGCGTGGTCGTGTTGGCATGGTCATCTTTGTAGGTGCTCTCGGGCTCACGACGACCTATTACATAGAATAACATTATACAGTTATCAGTCCGTAATATGCACATAAATAAATATTGAAAAACAATACAATAGTGATGTCTACTTACATTGTCCAACCATAAGAAGGCACCCAATTGAAAAAACAGCAATTGTGTACGCAGCGCTCCCCTTCATATTCCACGAACCGTATGTGAGATTATGAGGTAGTTTTAGAAGGGATCTGATGCAATGGCACAACTCACCCTTGCCTCAGTATATATATAGGCATATGCATTAATTGTCGATGATCACGTTCCATATACGCAAGCATCTGCATGACACATATGCGCCGTGTGAGACGGACGAGACTTGCTAGGAATGCGTATAATCACCATAAGGACGCGGTGATTAGTAACCATAATATTCACATCAGTGCTAGGATCTGCGAGGGAGGTTACCACGCATCAGCGCTGGGATCGGCAAGATTAGTAATCATAGTATACGCATCAGTGTTCCCTCGACAAGAAAAAGAGTATACGCATCAGTGCTGGGATCTGCGAGATTAAACCACAATATACGCATTATTGCTCGGATCCACGAGGTTAGGGCATCTTTAACGGCTACCCGCCAATTTCCTCACGCATCCGTTCACAGATAAAGGGGCCCAGCCCGCGGGCATGAATGTGGGAAGGCCGCCGTCTAATCATATCCGCATACATTTTAGTAACAATACAAACAAACCGGACAAAATTCGTTCAAACCAGGTGGATTTCATATAAACACGTCTGAATTTCATATAAACATGACGAAGTTCATTACATTTTGGACATATTTCAACTAAAAGCGAAGCTCATTCGACTATAAACCTAAACTAAATGATCACTGGCGCATGTTTCCCATGTCCTGCCATAAGCCCCGAGAACTGAATCTTCGCCTTCTCCAGTTCCGCCTCCAGAGCCCTGGGAACTGAAGTTGTCTGCTTCCACGTCGCCGCCAAGCGACTAATCAGCTGATGATGCTCAACCCACCAAGCTTGGCATCGATGGGAGGGGAGGAGCGGTGGCCTTCTTGAGACCAGAGCAGCGGCGACCTACCGTGCACTACTCTTCCTCACTACCGGCAGCGCCCGTGGACGTGTCGGTTTCGTGGTCATGGTGGCGGGGCGCGGCCTTGGCAGTGTCCTCGCCGTCGTCTGTCTTGCCCCATAGCTCGTCCACCGCCTCGTCGAACTCCTTGTAGGCAGCCTCAAATTTCGGCATTTATTCTCTTCCATTTTCTGCAACTTCTGTAGCACTCTACCTAGATCAGCTTTCACCTTTTTCCTCATTCCAACCTCAGCCAGATATTCCTTCTGAATATTTAGGATTTTGTCATTCTTTTTCTTCATTTCTTCAAATTGCTTGAGCCCTGCACTATCCAGAGAGATGTTTTCCTTGTTTCCCTCAACATCTACTCTACCAATTTTAATCTTCTTTCTCATATCATCTAGGTCAGCATCCTTATCTGTCTCAATATCTTCATGTTTTCTTTTATCTTCATACCAGCCCTGCTCCATTAGCCTTTCAAGTTTCAAAGTCACTCTATATATCATGAGATCCTTATCAGTCGCTTCAGTGTGCTTGGGGATTTTTTCAAAATCTCTCACCCCCACCTTGGCTCTTATTTTTTCCTGCATAATTGTTGTCATGTCAATCTCCAGCACTGGACCAATGGTAGCAGCCACCTCACAAGCACCAAAAAAATGTCTGAAACACTCGGGCACTTTTCCTATCTTCACCCATGCAGTGTGTAGCTTTCCAATGGCTTGAGTGTCATAGGTCCAACTGTCTACATTAATGACAACCTTTGTTCCTAAGAGGTTAAAATTCCCAAATTTGTAAAGTTCAATCAGTCTGCTTTTGTTTGGAAACCTCATAAGATAAGCCTTGTCTCCATGTGTTTTGCATCTTCATTGCCAATCCCACTTGCACATGTAGTTAAATCCTTCCAGAAACTGTGTTTCATTAATCTCTCCAGAAGCAATAGTGATGATAGCCATTGGATTTATCTGCTCACTATTCACAACTTCCTTAGAGTTCTGTATCAGTAGCACCCCCAGCCCTCTAGCTGCATACCCTACAAATTTAGGCAGTGGTTTTACTTGCTTGAGCCAGTTACAATCCTCAGTAATGTGAGAATTTTTTCCACAGATAATGCAGTTTGAGAGTTTCTCGAGAATTCCTAACTTCCTGTATCATGTTCGTTCTGGAAACACGTTAAATTTTATTTTGATTTTGGTTTCAGTTGTACATGTTAGGAAAGATTTCATTGAAATTATTCGTTTGAAAATTTCCCAATTGCGGTAATTTCAAGTCCCATAGTTTGGCGCGTTCTAAAGCAGGCACCAGCCACCATACCGACGCATAAACCGGAGATGCCGCCTGTCGGATCGGCGTGTCATCTAACAATTAGGCCGCCATATCATTGGCACATCTCACCAGGCCTACTCGTGTACGTGCAGTAGTAGAAAAAGGACCTAATGTGAGACACATTAGTGCCGGTTTGATTTTAGCCCGATACTAATGGTACCATTAGTGCCGGTTCGAACGGCTATGCATTAATGCCGGTTCGTGTTGAACCTTTAGTACCGGTTCGTGCCACGAACCGGTACTAAAGGGGTGATGGCAGGCTGGCGTCAGGCCGGGGCCCCACGATCACCTTTAGTACCGGTTCGTGTCACAAACCGGTACTAAAGGGCTAACCTTTAGTACCGGTTTGTGCCACGAACCGGTACTAAAGGGGTCTGATCTACAGTACCGGTTTGTGACACAAACCGGCACTATAGGGCAATTTTCAAACTCTACCCCCCCCCCCCCCCCCCGTGTGTCACCATTTCAGTTCTGAAAAAATCAAAAGAAAATGATAAAAACTTCAAAAAATAAAATCCTTCGAGAGGTAGTTATATTACTACATCTACTAGTTAGGAAAATTTGAAAACTTAAATTTTGACCTGTTTTGCAAAAAATATAGGGAAAATGTAAAACGGCTATAACTTTTGCATACGATGTCAGAAAAAATGTATAATATATCAAAAAATTCAGCACGAAAATCCGCATCCGATGGAGACCGCCTACGGCCTGTTTGCAATTTTTTAGAATCCTCAAATTCCAAAAGGAAAAAAAAGATATGGTCAAATTTCAGTTTTTTTAAAAAAATTGGTTAAATCTGGTCAAACTACTTGTTCAAGAAGTATTAATGTTACTACATAATTATTCAAGAATATTAGTGTTACTAAATAATTATTTCAATTTTTTAAATTTTGGTCAAATCTGGTCATAGTATAGTCAAACTGTGGTCAAACTATGGTCAAACTTATTCAAGAAATATTAGTGTTACTATAATTACTATTTTTTAGAATAATAGTTTCAAACTCAAACGGTGAAACGCGTGACCTAATGCTCAAGATAAACTGTTGAGGGTTAATAGGATTGACAGCTTACATTTGTTAGGAAAACAACAAATGCAGACTTGGAATGTAGGGGGAATAAAACTCCGAAGTTAAGTGTGCTCAGGCTGGGGGAGTGAGAGGATGGGTGACCGGCCGGGAAGTCAGGCGATTTGGAATGAGTGATCCACACTTGAGCAGTTAAGAGAGGTGATTAGAGACTAAATCATCAAATAATTCAGAAAAATTAAAAATAAAAAAATCCAAAATTTTCAAAAAAAAAATAAAAAAAACCTTTATTACCGGTTGGTAACACAAACCGGTACTAAAGGTCCCCCATACCAGGGCGCAAGCTCACGCCACGTGGTGGCACTTTAGCGCCGGTTCGTGCCGAACCGGTACTAAGGGGGGGAGCTTTAGTGCCGGTTATGGAACCGGCACTAAAAACCCTTACGAACCGGCGCTAAAGCTCCGTTTTCTACTAGTGGTGATATGCGAGCAGAGCACAATGACAGGTACATGCACGCCACCATGATACGCGCGGCCACGGGAGTTTTCATATTCCATATTCCATTTATTTGATTCACAATACCCAATCAATATAGATTTATGATGGAATGTATTTTCATATTCCATTTATTTGATAATGTAGATGTTGATATTTTTTATAAATCTGGTTGAAGTTTACAAATTTTGACTTTAAGACAAACTTGATATGTGGAGTAAAAAGAAACGAGTGAGTAATTAAACCCTTCATTTCAAAATAAATGTTGTGGTTTTAGTTCAAATTTGAAACCATGACACCTATTTTGAAACGGAGGGAGCAAGTTTAAACAAAAGGTCATGTGGTAGTGGCACACTCATCAGTATCTCTATCCACCGACATCCGTACCACTAGCATTTGATCGTCATGAGCTGGATCCCAAGATCATTGCACAACCCATCTATTTCTCCATCTACCGACCCTTGTACTACTCCCTTTGTTTCATAATGTAGTGTGTATTGATTTTCTAAAAAGTCAAACTTTGGCTAAGTTTATAGAGAAAACTATTTTTATCTGCCATACCAAAAATATAAAATATAAAACTAAGTCTTATGATGAATCTAATGCTATATGTTTGACATTCTAGATGTAAATATTTTTCTACACAAACTTGATCAAAGTTGGTGATGTTTGACTTTTCAAAAAATATGTATGCAAGTGGGTGTACTCAATCGTCATGAGCCGATCCCGGATCATTGCACACCCCATCAATTTCTCCATCCATCCACAGCATTTCCGCATCTACGGGTACCTTGGACACTTGAGGCAGTTGAGGCAACCAACCAATGTGGGAATGCACAGCATGTGAACGCCCTTGACGACACCGTTCGTCAAGTCAAGATATTTTGTGTTTCTCCCATGAGACAACATCATACATTCCTGAGAGGTTCTCCCATGTGTGCATCATAGTCACCACCCGGATCATTGCACACCCCCATCAATTTCTCCATCCACCGACAAGATTTCCGGCATCTGGTGGCTCGGGTACCTTGGACAATTGAGGCAGTAAATGCAGCCAGCCAATGTGACAGTGCACAGCATGTGAACGCCCTTGACGACACCATTCTTCAGGCAAGATATTCGGTGGTTCTCCCATGAGAAAACATCATACATTCTATGGTTCTCCCATGCATGTGTGCGTCATCGCCACCACCCAGCTTAGCTAACCTCCCCCGGCGGGACCAATTCAACTAGAGTAGAAACCACCAGCCAGGCATCTGGCCGGCGGAAGGAGAGGGGGCCATGGCTGAGCTCGCCACCGGCGCCGTGAGTTCGCTGTTGGTCGTCATCCGCAGCGAGGCGCTGCTACTGCGTGGCGTCCGGCACGACGTGCAGTTTATCAAGGACGAGATGGAGAGCATGAAGAGCTTCCTGGTGCACCTGGCCAGGTGGGCTGCACCTTCAGCACGGACTGCTGTGCGAGGTGGTTATGCTGCTAGGGATCAGCCTGTTCTGATCCTCGAAGAGCCTTCATTGAGCCTCGCACTTTGGACGACTACGTCAAGGCAAAGCTACGCGATTGGATAGATGGAACTCCTACAGATGCTGGCGAGACTTTGTCCGTCGTCCTTGTGGCACCGGACACTTATCAGGACCTCCCGGCTCTTATACAAGAATATTTGGTTTTTTCGTCGGACTCAGACCTCGACTCCCATTCCTCGGTTTTGCGGGTGGAGAGTGGCTACAATCGCTTTGTCTTGGTTGACATCCCGGCCGTGCACCCCAAGTTTACGCGGCTACGACCCAAGGAAGTTCTCTTCTACATTCTGCGCGAGCTCAGACAAAGCACAAAAGGCAGAGTGAGGAAGAGGTATCTTGACCCTTTGGAAGTTCACGTAAGAAAATTCCAAATTTACAATCAAATTCACAGTGAAAAGAAGAGGGCTCTTGCTCTTCTTAAAATCAAGGAGAACATGGAAGAGATGAAGATTTATGAAAAGCTTGACAAAATCAAAAGTGATATTCAAGGTCGACTACTGAGGGGCGACGGGCAATCAATGGGCAACGAGCTGCAGGGTGAGTTTGATCAGCTGGACCTAGACGTACTCCTTCAGCTGCTGCTCCAGGCAGCTGTTGCTGCGTCTCAACAAGACCAAGGGAAGAACAATGACATGCAAATGTTACCAGAATGGGACAACAGCAACAATAGCATCATTGTCAAGAAGCTTAAGGAGCATATGGAGGAGCGGAACTCGGAAGTCACCAGACAACATTGATTCACCTCGACGAGGCACAATATGCACACATCCTGTGGAAGCTCTTCTGCACGAGCTGCAGTAGCAGCAAGCCCCTGCAGGCTCAGGACAGACTGTCGGACAAGCAAGCTACAAACACCACAACGGCTGAATTAGGTGAGGATCAAATCAAACCTATGATCCACAACGCAAAGGAAGGCATCTTACGGGAGCTACAGAAAGGCGAGTATGACAAGAGTGAAGGGACAGTTGAATCTAGTGGTGTTCCAAATCAAAGCCCAGAATGTGTTTCTGAACAAATTGGTCAGATGATAGACAAAATAAAGCAGGAGTTCAAAGAGCAGCTCAAGATCAAAGGGTTAGTGGATGAGATTAAACATAACTTGAATTATCTTCCAGAGTTCAATAGTTATGAATGTCCCCTGTTTATCGTCAAAGTTGATGAGCCCATGGATGTTGCCACATGGGAGGATACCAGAAATGCTTTGAGCTTGAACTGCAGCGCCGATTTAATGATGGTCACCACCACAAGGGACATCCAGCTGGCGAAAGAATATTGCTATCCACAGCGAGAACCTATATACTATTCTCTTGCTGGCCTCTACCATGATAGAGTGCTCCATCTGACTAGCCAGCAGAAGAATCAAGACAGCTACAACCCCCAAATTTTTCATGATATCTTGTACGAGTGTGATCCATATGAATTCTGCATGAAGATCTTCACTCATGCTCTGTATGCTAACCCCATAAGGAGCAATGAGGAGTTACTCAAGCTGCGCAGCACCCTGCAGGCTTTGCCACAATCACTCACCAGCATCACTGAGGCAATGTTCAAGTTCTCTTACAACGATCTGCCTGAAAAATACAAGTCCTGCTTGTTGTACCTAGCTATCTTCTCTCCGGGACACAAGATTAGGCGGTCAACCTTGATTGGACGGTGGATTGTCGAAGGGCTGACATCCCATGAAGATTGGGCCCGTTCTGTGCATCAGGCCAACACATGTTTTGACTCACTCATTGATCGGTGTCTCGTTTATCCTGCTGATATTGGTGCCAAGGGAGATGTAAAGACCTGCATTGTAGATGATATAATTCATGGATTCATTACCACCATTGCCAGAGAACAACACATCGTGGAGACACGCCTGTCACACCACTTGGCTCACCACTTCTCCCTTTTCAACGACCTCCAACTCCGTGGCTATCATAGAATTGATAATTTTTTCCAGGGGCTCTCTAAAGTATCCCTGCTCAAGGTGCTAGATCTAGAAGGATGTCAGTGCTTTGTTGGGAACCGGCAGTACCTCCGGGACATTTGCAGCAAGATGATATTACTCAAGTATCTGAGCCTAAGACGAACAGATATTACCCAGCTACCTATAGAAATCAATAACCTCCACGAGCTAGAGGTATTGGATATCCGACAAACCAAGGTGCCTCGACATGCAACGGCAAATATCCTGCTGTTGAAGCTGAAGCGTCTGCTTGCTGGTCACATTGATCTGAATGCGAGCAATTTCGGCTCTAGTGGTCGGATTCCTCGTAGGATCGACAAAATGGTAAACATGGAGATCCTATCTAATGTCCAGGCCAAGCATAGTCATGATTTAAAACATATTCGAAAGCTATGTGAGCTGAGGAAGCTAGGTGTGGTTATTGATGATAAGGATAGGCACCTCAGGAATTTGCTTCATACAATCAGTGGCCTACATGAGTCCCTCTGTTCTCTGACAATTACTGCTAGTGTTCTGGTAGCCACATCAAGCGAAGAGTTACCAGATGGCATTGCCTCTCTCTTAAAAAACCATCCCAAGATGCTTGAGAGTTTAAGCATCAGGGGAACCACACAGAAGGGACGTCTTCTTCCATTGTTCACAAAAGGTGATAACAACAAACTTGCCAAGGTAACTCTAAGTTGCACCCAGCTAAGCCAAGATGATCTGGAAGCCCTTGCCAAGCTGCCCAAGTTACGATGTGTCAGGCTCCAACACATTACATGCACCAGGACCATGCTCAACTTCAAGGAGGGCGAATTCAGATGCCTCAAGTGCCTTCTTGTTGAGGGCTCGGACTTGAATATCATTTTTGAGGTTGGAACAGCCTGTGAGCTTGAGAAGATGGTTTTGTCTTTCACCTGCATAGTTTCTATTTCTGGAGTTGACTGCCTTCCAAAACTGAAAGAACTTGAGTTGAACAACAGCTTCAGCGGCAGGTTGCTATCATCATTTGATAATGCCACACAAATAGCCAAGCTGACTCTTCGTGGTACATTGCTAGAGCAAGATGCTCTACAAATACTCGCCAACAAAGCAAATCTACGCTGTTTGGTGCTCTTGGACAAGTCTTTTGGTGGAATGCAGAACGAGATTACATTAAAAAAAAGATGAGTTTTTATGGCTCAACCATCTTATTGTTGACTGCTCGGCCATCACCAAGATCGTCTTCACCAGCGGATCTGCTCCTAGGCTCGAGAAGATTGTCTGGTCATCTTTCACATCCCTCTCCAGTATCCACAAACTTCCCAGTTTGAAGGAGCTCGAGTTCAACGGTGGTCAAGTCCCCAATGAGGTGAGAGAGGGCATCAAAAAGCATAAAAACAAGCTTAGCCTTAAATTTATGGGCCAGAAACTTTAAGGCTGAGGAAAAGGAGATGAACAAGAGGACGATGACGATGCTGCAATATTCTCTTTCTGCTGGAAAGAAACAGGTTCGACGCTGGAAGGGCCTCTTCTCCTTTGATCCCATAGTGTGGTTTGCATGTGCTAGTGTGGATTGCAATCTGTTCTGCTTGTGTGTTAATTTCTTGCTGCTGTACAACTAAGTATGTGTGTTTACTTTCTCCACATGGATGCCTTGTGACTCTGACTGGGCGTACATGGTTGTATCTATGCTTGGATTTGAATTTGTGTGGCTTTCCTCTGTATCGAACATCATATGTATTCATGTAATAAGTGCAATGTTTGTGCACACATTTGACTTCTTATTAATGTAGAGTGTGATTTAAGTATGTTTTGATTGGGTTCTGTGACTCAAAGATGAATTGGTGGGTGTCATGATATAGTTACCTTTAAATGCAATGTAGGCATCCGTTGCTTCAGATCAGCTGAGTAGCTGTTGCACTAATGCCTGCCTTAGGTACTTGAAGCAGAGGTTTATGCAGATTAAGCATGTGCGATCCACGATCTGTCTGCATCTTCTGATTGCCGGGCAAGCATTAGCACCCCAGGAAGAATCGAAGTTGTTTTCAGCTATATGTTGGCGTGCATTTGGTAGCTTGTGTGGTTTCTACCATTGTTTGCTGGTGAAAAGCCAGTATAGTTCAGAAGTTAATGATGAAGTTGGTGATTTGGCCCTGCAAGGTGTTTAAGGAGGTAGAAGTTCCTCGGTTCCTCTGCTTCTAGGATAGGATGTGTCCATATAAAATCTAGTCGCCAATTTTCACTCCTGAGATCAAAACAAGACCGTGGAACTAATTAACAACAGAAGTACAGAAATTCAGAGAAAAGAAATTGTATAGCGATCTACAGCACCTACCAATCAATCCTGGAGCCTGGAGGCTTGGGTTGTTTCTTGTTTGGGATTGCGCCCTTCTCCACCGTATCGTTCACCGTCGACTCAATTGGAACCAAACCAGTCACAGCCCTACAAGGCCACAAGGTGTATAAGGTGCTATCAGTTCCTCTGCTTCTAAGATAGGATGTGTCCATATAAAATTCAGTCACCCAATAGATCAAAATCTGATGATGATGGAACTAATAAACAGTAGAAGTACCGTATCTGTTCTAGTCATCCATCTACTGCAATTCAGAACAAAGAGTTCTTACCAATAAATCCATTTGAAACGTGCAAACACAGGCAGAAGTCACGGCTGTACACTTCCTCATGTAGGAAATCAAAAAATCGAGGCACGAGACCTGCAGGAACAGAAGCACACATATTAGGCATATATCCCATGGGGAAAAAATGGCAAGGAAATGCAGTCTCTGCTGCTCTGATTCCTCTTTGAAACCAGCGTATCGGAAGGAGGATTTTGAAGCAGGCACAGTACATGCCCCATCTTCTCTTACATACCTTGGAAAATCCGTGACCGACGACGAGCAGCAAAACACGACACCGACGGTGGCTTGTCCTTCCTCTCCGTTGGTGCCGCGCGATCTTGTCGATTTCGATTGGGACCGCGAAGGAGGGGCAGGTGCCAGCAATGTTTAATTTCTGTCCAATGCAATTAAGTTCTAATCTTAGGCTTAAATCATCTTGGACGTCTCCACTCTCCAACAAAACTACCCATATTGGATGAATTGGTCATAAAAAACATTTGTTCTTTAAAATTTAAGTCTGCTATGGAATGAGCTGCTCTATTCAATAGCTATATTCACTCGCAAGAAAAGTCAATAGCTGTACTCTACCGCAAGTACTAGTTATAGGATTTATATACATGCTACATCTGGTACGTATGCATGCCTCTTGCTCACGGAAGTAACTACTAAAATGAGTATCGTTTAGTGCATGAGCTTGTCGGATTTCAGGTTTTGGCAGATCCTTGAGGTTCGAGCATTGAGGTGCGCGCGGAGATCTCTCTCCTACTGATCTACGTCCGATCCTCTCGTGCGAACTAAGAAGAAAATGATGAGCAACACAAGAGACACGAGGTTTATACTGGTTCGGGTCATCGTTGTGGTGTAATATCCTACTTCAGTGTGTGGTGTGGTGGATTGTCTCTGGGGCTGATGATGGACAATACAAGGGAAGAACAGCCACGCGAGGGGTGTTCTTGAGCTGGTGCGGTGTGTTCTACTTAGTCTCTACCGGGTTTTCTCCTCTCTCTTCCTCTCTTTTCCCCTCTTTTCTTTCTTTCTCCCCTCTCTTTCCCTCTCCTTTGTGGAGGCTAGCTCTATATATAGAGGCCCTGGGCCTCTCCCCGAATAATTGAGCGGGAAGGGCGCCAACATTTGGCCATTTTGAAGGGGAACTTCTAGTACAAGTTATCCTGACCAAAGGTGGTCTTCGGCTGCCAAAAGCACTGGTGATGACGCCGTCTTGGGCTCCACGGTGACCTCCGTCCGGCCATCCGGTTGGTCTTGGTCTCGTTGCACCGGAATGGTAATCTTTGCCTGATACCTTGGTCTGTGCTTGCCCCCTTTGCACCAAAGGAGAAATAAGGACCCTGCGCAGGCCGACACCCACCTGGCGCCCGCCTGGCCTTGATCGTCATGGCTTGCGTCATGGGATCCTCGCGAGGTACCCTTGCATTGATCTCTCCGCCTCCTCGCGAGCCTACTGAAGGAAATATGCCCTAGAGGCAATAATAAAGTTATTATTTATTTCCTTATATATCATGATAAAAGTTTATTATTCATGCTAGAATTGTATTAACCGGAAACATAATACATGTGTGAATACATAGACAAATAGAGTGTCACTAGTATGCCTCTACTAGACTAGCTTGTTAATCAAAGATGGTTATGTTTCCTAACCATGGACAAAGAGTTGACATTTGATTAACAGGATCACATCATTAGTTGAATGATCTGATTGACATGACCCATTCCATTAGCTTAGCACCCGATCGTTTAGTATGTTGCTATTGCTTTCTTCATGACTTATACATGTTCCTATGACTATGAGATTATGCAACTCCCGTTTGCCGAAGGAACACTTTGTGTGCTATCAAACGCCACAACGTAACTGGATGATTATAAAGGAGCTCTACAGGTGTCTCCAAAGGTACATGTTGGGTTGGCGTATTTCGAGATTAGGATTTGTCACTCCGATTGTCGGAGAGGTATCTTTGGGCCCTCTTGGTAATGCACATCACATAAGCCTTGCAAGCATTGCGACTAATGAGTTAGTTGCAGGATGATGGATTACGGAACGAGTAAAGAGACTTGCCGGTAACGAGATTGAACTAGGTATAGGATACCGACGATCGAATCTCGGGCAAGTAACATACCGATGACAAAGGGAACAACGTATGTTGTTCCCTTTGTCATCGGTATGTTACTTGCCCGAGATTCGATCGTCGGTATCCAATACCTAGTTCAATCTCGTTACCGGCAAGTCTCTTTACTCGTTCCGTAATACATCATCTCACAACTAACATATTAGTTGTAATGCTTGCAAGGCTTATGTGATGTGCATTACCGAGAGGGCCCAGAGATACCTCTCCGACAATCGGAGTGACAAATCCTAATCTCGAAATACGCCAACCCAACATGTACCTTTGGAGACACCTGTAATACTCCTTTATAATCACCCAGTTACGTTGTGACGTTTGGTAGTACCCAAAGTGTTCCTCCGGTAAACGGGAGTTGCATAATCTCATAGTTATAGTAACATGTATAAGTCATGAAGAAAGCAATAGCAACATACTAAACGATCGGGTGCTAAGCTAATGGAATGGGTCATGTCAATCAGATCATTAAACTAATGATGTGACCTCGTTAATCAAATAACAACACTTTGTTCATGGTCAGGAAACATAACCATCTTTGATTAACGAGCTAGTCAAGTAGAGGCATACTAGTGACACTAAGTTTGTCTATGTATTCACACATGTATTATGTTTCCGGTTAATACAATTCTAGCATGAATAATAAACATTTATCATGATATAAGGAAATAAATAATAACTTTATTATTGCCTCTAGGGCATATTTCCTTCAGTCTCCCACTTGCACTAGAGTCAATAATCTAGATTACACTGTAATGATTCTAACACCCATGGAGCTTTGGTGCTGATCATGTTTTGCTCGTGGAAGAGGCTTACAATGGGTCTGCAACATTCAGATCTGTATGTATGTTGCAAATCTCTATGTCTCCCACCTGGACTAGATCCCGGATGGAATTGAAGCGTCTCTTGATGTGTTTGGTCCTTTTGTGAAATCTGGATTACTTTGCCAAGGCAATTGCACCAGTATTGTCACAAAAGATTTTCATTGGACCAGATGCACTAGGTATGACACCTAGATCGGATATGAACTCCTTCATCCAGACTCCTTCGTTTGCTGCTTCCGAAGCAGCTATGTACTCCGCTTCACATGTAGATCCCGCTACGACGCTTTGTTTAGAACTGCACCAACTGACAGCTCCACCGTTTAATGTAAACACGTATCCGGTTTGCGATTTAGAATCGTCCGGATCAGTGTCAAAGCTTGCATCAATGTAACCTTTTACGGTGAGCTCTTTGTCACCTTCATATACGAGAAACATATCCTTAGTCCTTTTCAGGTATTTCAGGATGTTCTTGACCGCTGTCCAGTGATCCACTCCTGGATTACTTTGGTACCTCCCTGCTAAACTTATAGCAAGGCACACATCAGGTCTGGTACACAGCATTGCATACATGATAGAGCCTATGGCTGAAGCATAGGGAACATCTTTCATTTTCTCTCTATCTTCTGCAGTGCTCGGGCATTGAGTCTTACTCAACTTCACACCTTGTAACACAGGCAAGAACCCTTTCTTTGCTTGATCCATTTTGAACTTCTTCAAAACTTTGTCAAGGTATGTGCTTTGTGAAAGTCCAATTAAGTGTTTTGATCTATCTCTATAGATCTTAATGCCTAATATGTAAGCAGCTTCACCGAGGTCTTTCATTGAAAAACTCTTATTCAAGTATCCCTTTATGCTATCCAGAAATTCTATATCATTTCCAATTAGTAATATGTCATCCACATATAATATCAGAAATGCTACAGAGCTCCCACTCACTTTCTTGTAAATACAGGCTTCTCCGAAAGTCTGTATAAAACCAAATGCTTTGATCACACTATCAAAGTGTTTATTCCAACTCCAAGAGGCTTGCACCAGTCTATAAATGGATCGCTGGAGCTTGCACACTTTGTTAGCTCCCTTTGGATCGAAAAAAAACCTTCCGGTTGCATCATATACAACTCTTCTTCCAGAAATCCATTCAGGAATGTAGTTTTGACATCCATCTGCCAAATTTCATAATCATAAAATGCGGCAATCGCTAACATGATTCGGACGGACTTAAGCATCGCTACGGGTGAGAAGGTCTCATCGTAGTCAATCCCTTGAACTTGCCGAAAACCTTTCGCGACAAGTCGAGCTTTGTAGACAGTAACATTACCATCAGCGTCAGTCTTCTTCTTGAAGATCCATTTATTCTTAATTGCTTGCCGATCATCGGGCAAGTCAACCAAAGTCCATACTTTGTTCTCATACATGGATCCCATCAGATTTCATGGCTTCAAGCCACTTTGCGGAATCTGGGCTCACCATCGCTTTTTCATAGTTCGTAGGTTCATCATGATCTAGTAGCATGACTTCCAGAACAGGATTACCGTACCACTCTGGTGCGGATCTTACTCTGGTTGATCTACGAGGTTCAGTAGTATCTTGATCTGAAGTTTCATGATCATTATCATTAGCTTCCTCACTAACTGGTGTAGGTGTCACTGAAACAGTTTTCTGTGACGTACTACTTTCCAGTAAGGGAGCAGGTACAGTTACCTCGTCAAGTTCTACTTTCCTCCCACTCACTTCTTTCGAGAGAAACTCCTTCTCTAGAAAGGATCCATTCTTAGCAATGAATGTCTTGCCTTCGGATCTGTGATAGAAGGTGTACCCAACAGTCTCCTTTGGGTATCCTATGAAGACACATTTCTCCGATTTGGGTTCGAGCTTATCAGGTTGAAGCTTTTTCACATAAGCATTGCAGCCCCAAACTTTAAGAAACAACAACTTTGGTTTCTTGCCAAACCATAATTCATAAGGTGTCGTCTCAACGGATTTTGATGGTGCCCTATTTAACGTGAATGCGGCCGTCTCTAAAGCATAACCCCAAAACGATAGCGGTAAATCTGTAAGAGACATCATAGATCGCACCATATCTAGTAAAGTACGATTACGACGTTTGGACACACCATTACGCTGTGGTGTTCCGGGTGGCGTGAGTTGTGAAACTATTCCACAGGTTTTCAAATGTACACCAAACTCGTAACTCAAATATTCTCCTCCACGATCAGATCGTAGAAACTTTATTTTCTTGTTACGATGATTTTCAACTTTACTCTGAAATTCTTTGAACTTTTCAAATGTTTCAGACTTATGTTTCATTAAGTAGATATACCCATATCTGCTTAAATCATCTGTGAAGGTGAGAAAATAACGATATCCGCCACGAGCCTCAATATTCATCGGACCACATACATCGGGTATGTATGATTTCCAACAAATCTGTTGCTCTCTCCATAGTACCGGAGAACGGTGTTTTAGTCATCTTGCCCATGAGGCACGGTTCGCAAGTACCAAGTGATGCATAATCAAGTGGTTCCAAAAGTCCATCAGTATGGAGTTTCTTCATGCGCTTTACACCGATATGACCTAAACGACAGTGCCACAAATAAGTTGCACTTTCATTATCAACTCTGCATCTTTTGGCTTCAACATTATGAATATGTGTATTACTACTGTCGAGATTCAATAAGAATAGACCACTCTTCAAGGGTGCATGACCATAAAAGATATTACTCATATAAATAGAACAACCATTATTCTCTTATTTAAATGAATAACCGTCTCACATTAAACAAGATCCAGATATAATGTTCATGCTCAACGCTGGCACCAAATAACAATTATTTAGGTCTAATACTAATCCCGAAGGTAGATGTAGAGGCAGCATGCCGACCGCGATCACATCGACTTTGGAACCGTTCCCCACGCGCATCCTCACCTCGTCCTTTGCTAGTGTTCGCTTAATCTGTAGTCCCTGTTTCGAGTTGCAAATGTTAGCAACAGAACCTGTATCAAATACCCAGGTGCTACTGCGAGCTCTAGTAAGGTACACATCAATAACATGTATATCACATATACCTTTGTTCACCTTGCCATCCTTCTTATCCGCCAAATACTTGGGGCAGTTCCGCTTCCAGTGACCAGTCTGCTTGTAGTAGAAGCACTCAGTTTCAGGCTTAGGTCCAGACTTGGGTTTCTTCTCCTGAGCAGCAACTTGCTTGCTGTTCTTCTTGAAGTTCCCCTTCTTCTTCCCTTTGCTCTTTTTCTTGAAACTAGTGATCTTGTTGACCATCAACACTTGATGCTCCTTCTTGATTTCTACCTCCGCAGCTTTCAGCATTGCGAAGAGCTCGGGAATAGTCTTGTTCATCCCTTGCATATTATAGTTCATCGCGAAGCTCTTGTAGCTTGGTGGCAGTGATTGGAGAATTCTGTCAATGACGCAATCATCCGGAAGATTAACTCCCAATTGAATCAAGTGATTATTATACCCAGACATTTTGAGTATATGCTCATTGACAGAACTGTTCTCCTCCATCTTGCAGCTATATAACTTATTGGAGACTTCATATCTCTCAATCTGGGTATTTGCTTGAAATATTAACTTCAACTCCTGGAACATCTCATATGCTCCATGACGTTCAAAACGTCGTTGAAGTCCCGATTCTAAGCCGTAAAGCATGGCACACTGAACTATCGAGTAGTCATCAGCTTTGCTCTGCCAGACGTTCATAACATCCAGCGTTGCTCCTGCAGCAGGCCTGGCACCCAGCGGTGCTTCCAGGACGTAATTCTTCTGTGCAGCAATGAGGATAATCCTCAAGTTACAGATCCAGTCCGTATAATTGCTACCATCATCTTTCAACTTTGCTTTCTCAAGGAACGCATTAAAATTCAACGGAACAACAGCACGAGCCATCTATCTACAATCAACATAAACAAGCAAGATACTATCAGGTACTAAGTTCATGATAAGTTTAAGTTCAATTAATCAAATTACTTAAGAACTCCCACTTAGATAGACATCCCTCTAATCCTCTAAGTGATCACGTGATCCAAATCAACTAAACCATAACCGATCATCACGTGAGATGGAGTTGTTTTCAATGGTGAACATCGTTATGTTGATCATATCTAATATATGATTCACGCTCGACCTTTCGGTCTCCGTGTTCCGAGGCCATATCTGCATATGCTAGGCTCGTCAAGTTTAACCTGAGTATTCTGCGTGTGCAAAACTGGCTTGCACCCGTTGTAGATGGACGTAGAGCTTATCACACCCGATCATCACGTGGTGTCTGGGCACGACGAACTTTGGCAACGGTGCATACTCAGGAGAACACTTCTTGATAATTTAGTGAGAGATCATCTTATAATGCTAGCGTCAATCAAAGCAAGATAAGATGCATAAAAGGATAAACATCATATGCAATCAATATAAGTGATATGATATGGCCATCATCATCTTGTGCTTGTGATCTCCATCTCCGAAGCACCGTCATGATCACCATCGTCACTGGCGCGACACCTTGATCTCCATCGTAGCATCGTTGTCGTCTCGCCAATCTTATGCTTCCACGACTATCACTACCATTTAGTAATAAAGTAAAGCATTACATCGCGATTGCATTGCAAACAATAAAGTGACAACCATATGGCTCCTACCAGTTGTCGATAACTCGGTTACAAAACATGATCATCTCATACAATAAAATTCAGCACCATGCCTTGACCATATCACATCACAACATGCCCTGCAAAAACAAGTTAGACGTCCTCTACTTTGTTGTTGCAATTTTTACGTGGCTGCTACGGGCTTAAGCAAGAACCAATCTCACCTACGCATCAAAACCACAACGATAGTTTGTCAAATAGACTCCGTTTTAACCTTCCCAAGGACCGGGCGTAGCCACACTTGGTTCAACTAAAGTTGGAGAGATAGTCGCCCGCAAGCCACCTATGTGCAAAGCACGTCGGGGGAACCGGTCTTGCGTAAGCGTACGCGTAATGTTGGTCCGGGTCGTCTCGTCCAACAATGCCGCCGAACCAAAGTATGACATGCTGGTAGGCAGTATGACTTATATCGCCCACAACTCACTTGTGTTCTACTCGTGCATATAACATCAACATAAATAACCTAGGCTCGGATGCCACTGATGGGTTTCTTAGTAATTTCAAAAAATTTCCTACGCACACGCAAGATCATGTGATGCATAGCAACGAGAGGGGAGAGTGTTGTCTACGTACCCACGCAGACTGACTGCGGAAGCGTTGACACGACATAGAGGAAGTAGTCGTACGTCTTCACGATCCAACCGATCAAGCACCGAAACTACGACACCTCCGAGTTCGAGCACACGTTCAGCTCGATGACGATCCCCGGACTCCGATCCGGCAAAGTGTCGGGGAAGAGTTCTGTCAGCATGACGGCGTGGTGAGGATCTTGATGTACTACAGCAGCAGGGCTTCGCCTAAACTCCGCTACAGTATTATCGAGGACTATGGTGGCTGGGGGCGCCGCACACGGCTAAGGAATAGATCACGTGGATCAACTTGTGTGTTTCTGGGGTGCCTCTACCTCAGTATATAAAGGAGCCAAGGGGGAGGGGGGCGCCGGCCAGGAGGAGGGCGCAGGAGGAGTCCTACTCCTTTCGGGAGTAGGACTCCCCCCCCCAATCCTAGTTGGACTAGGATTCCCCGAGGGGGAAAGAGAGAGAGGGGGCCAGGCCACCTCTCCTAGTCCTAATAGGACTAGGGGAGGGGGGAGGCGCGCGGCCACCTTGGGCTGCCCCTTTCTCCTTTCCACTAAGGCCCATGAAGGCTCATATGGCTCCCGGGGGGTTCCGGTAACCTGCCGGTACTCTGGTAAAATCCCGATTTCACCCGGAACACTTCCGATATCCAAACATAGGCTTCCAATATATAAATCTTTATGTCTCGACCATTTCGAGACTCCTCGTCATGTCCGTGATCACATCCGGGACTCCGAACAACCTTCGGTACATCAAAATGCATAAACTCATAATATAACTGTCATCGTAACCTTAAGCGTGCGGACCCTACGGGTTCGAGAACAATGTAGACATGACCGAGACACGTCTCCGGTCAATAACCAATAGCGGGACCTGGATGCCCATATTAGCTCCTACATATTCTACGAAGATCTTTATCGGTCAGACCGCATAACAGCATACATTGTTCCCTTTGTCAACGGTATGTTACTTGCCCGAGATTCGATCGTCGGTATCCAATACCTAGTTCAATCTCGTTACCGGTAGGTCTCTTTACTCGTTCCGTAATACATCATCTCACAACTAACATATTAGTTGTAATGCTTGCAAGGCTTATGTGATGTGCATTACCGAGAGGGCCCAGAGATACCTCTCCGACAATCGGAGTGACAAATCCTAATCTCGAAATACGCCAACCCAACATGTACCTTTGGAGACACCTGTAATACTCCTTTATAATCACCCAGTTACGTTGTGACATTTGGTAGTACCCAAAGTGTTCCTCCGGTAAACGGGAGTTGCATAATCTCATAGTTATAGGAACATGTATAAGTCATGAAGAAAGCAATAGCAACATACTAAACGATCGGGTGCTAAGCTAATGGAATGGGTCATGTCAATCAGATCATTAAACTAATGATGTGACCTCGTTAATCAAATAACAACACTTTGTTCATGGTCAGGAAACATAACCATCTTTGATTAACGAGCTAGTCAAGTAGAGGCATACTAGTGACACTAAGTTTGTCTATGTATTCACACATGTATTATGTTTTCGGTTAATACAATTCTAGCATGAATAATAAACATTTATCATGATATAAGGAAATAAATAATAACTTTATTATTGCCTCTAGGGCATATTTCCTTCAAGATGAACGCGGACCTGAGGCCAAGCAACTTGGGGCGGCGAAGCTGACCGGGGCCACGCTCCTGAGGGAGTTCTTGGAGCACCGGGTGGCTCCGCTCCAGGAGCACTCGCTCCCACTGTGGATGCTTGGAGGAGCAGACGCCGCCCTGCGCCTGAGTTCCGAGGCCCTGACCGACGAGGATCTGACTGCGGCCCTCCATTCCTTGGTTGGGGGAGACGTGGTGAGCCCGGTGGGCGCCCCCGTCCCCCTGTTCCTTCATGACGACTAGGAGCAGGTGGTGAACGCCATGCCTACCTTCAACGGTGAGGGGCTAGTGCCCGTGGCAGCTCCCGAAGATCTGGCAGTCCTAGCGACGGTGAACTTGTCCTCCGACAGCTCCAGCGGGGGAAAGGGCGAAGAAGAGGTGGAGGAGGAAGCGTCCAACTCGGAGGATACTGGCGAGGATTGGGGGGAGTCCTTCCCTTGGCGCAGGTCCCAGGCCCTCCGCTCCATACTGGACGACGACGAGGCCAGCGCCAAGCGAGGAAGGGAGGGCTCTTCCTCAGTCACGAGGAAGGGCAGGTCGAGCCTGGTTTCCCAGGGTCTGCTCTGGTCCCTCGGGGGTCCAAGGCCAGCTCCATCCCTCCTGACGCGCCTTCTGCTTCCGGGCCCCCCAAGGCTGACCCCCGCTGCCGGCTCTCGGGCTTCAAGTTTGGCCGGAGGTTGCTTGAGTCCACAGACGACGTCCAGTAAGTGCTCGATTCGTGCTCTGCTTGGTTTCTGCCACTGAGGCTTGACGTTTGCGCTCTTTTACCAGGCCGGCACCTGCGGCCAAGAGGTTGAAAGAGGCTTCTGCAGCCCCGCTTGGGGCGAATCCGTCTTCCGGGGCGACGCCTTCGGCTGTTGGGGGAGAGGACGGCGAGGCTCGCGCCTCTCTGACCCAACCACCCTCGCGAGGCCAACTGGGGCACCCCGGCGAGGAGTCAGCCCTCGTGGCCCCGCTGGACCTGGAGTCGACTGTGCCCGACGCTGCGGCCGTGGCGGCCAAGGCTCAGGAGGTCCCTTTCTGCCAAGCCGTGGTCATGCTGCCATCTTCTCTGTCTGCTCCACAGGGTCTCGTCTCTTCTGCTCCCTCCGCCGCTGTCCTGGACCAGGTTGCCAATGAGCTGAGCCAACTGTGGGAGGATCTCCTGAGCGCGGACCCTCTTCTGGTGGCCGGGCGCCTGGAGTTGGCCTCTGGCTGGGCCCGTTCTGCTGCTTCCGTCCAAGCGGTGCTGAGCCAGGCTGTGTCGTCCTCCGACGAGGAGAAGCGGGCCGCTAGCGACGCTGCCCTGGGCGACGCTGCAACTGCCCAGGGCCGCTGCAAGACGCTTGAGGCCAAGCTGCAAGGCCTGCGCGACGAGCTCGCAAGGAGGTGCACAGCTGCCAGGAGAAGGAGAAGGAGATGAAGTCTAGGGAGGCCGCCGCCAAGGACCGGGACACCAAGCTTGATGACCGCCATAGCCGACTGGAGACGCTGGAGCGGTTGCTGAAGGCGGAGAGGACCGAGCTGGATGCCAAGGCGAAGGTCCTGACGGAGGACCGGGTGGCCTTCGCGAAGCTAGAGAAGAAGGCTCGTGGCATACCGAAGACGCTGTATGAGAGCGGCCTAGAGGAGCCGTTGGCTGGTGCAGAGGACGGCCCCGCCAAGCTGCTCCCCTTCCTGGTTGATGCGCTTGAGGACGTCGCAGACGGCCTTGGCCCCACGGTCGAGGCCGAGGCGCGTGCCCTGTCTTCTGCGGCGCTGACGCATGTCCTCAGCCATGTCTACCTGCGCGACCCCAACGTCGGCTTCGACAGCCTGCTGGAGCCCGTGAGCGGCGACCGTGCCGCTGCCACCGCCGAGGCCGTGAGAGGCCGAGCCGAGGTTTTGCTGGGGAAGTTCCGCTCCCCCAGCGTCCTGCCCGGGCATGGTGCCGCCGGCCTCGCGACCTCAAGAGGCGAAGCCGTCCAGCGTGACTCCACCACCGGTGACGGCGTTACTGGGGAGTGATCCCTTCGCGACTTCCATCCTGTTTTATTCCTGCACATGCACCATGCCTCGCGGAGGCATTTAAACTTGTGTTTGGCGTTGTGGAACAATCTTATGGCTTGTAATATTTGCTTTGAATTTCCTGGAATTTGCATTTTCCTCTCCAACTTGCTTACGCTCTGCGTCGGCAGGGCTCGGCCCTGCGCGTACCTCACCCAACGTTAGCCCCGACCGGAAACCATGGACGGGACTAAGGAGTAAGGGGCTACGTGGCAAGTTAGGCTCCTGAGTCGCGATGCTCAGGAGTCCCCCTTGACGCTCAAACGGGTTTCGTACCTTGGCTCGCTCGGGGAGTGGCGCGCGACGACCAGGTCCAAGGGACCTGGCTGGGTGGCGTGCGCTCGGGCGAGGCCCGAGCATAGCCCCCGTGTCCAGCCCCTCGTGCGGCACTCCCGAGGGGAGGCGTTGTGATGGTGCCGGACACTGAGCTCTGGGCTCCCTGAGGTTGGTACAGCCGTGGGCCGCCCTCAGTTGTTTATCACCAGCACGGAGCATAGTGCTTCCATATGTGTACGGGCATAGCCGCTCCTCGGCAGTGTCGTCAGCCAGCGCGGAGCATGGTGCTTCCACTGGTGCGTGGGAGGGGGCTCCCCTCTGGAAGGAGCCCCCGGGCCATGTACAGCCCCGCCCTGACACGTGGCCGGCACGGTAGGGCTAGAAGAGGTGTATATGGGCACCCGTGAGCCAGCACGAGACTCACGAGGCCCTACCTCGAGGCGGGTTGCGCCTGGCTCTGGGCCTTTATCAATTGGTGTGTTCCTGCAGGGTTGTTAGAATGCAAATGCTCTACGTCCTCAGGTCCCGACCCTCGAGCGAGCTCCGCCGCTGGTATGACAGGTCGCGATGCCGTGGGTCAAGGCCAGGGGGTGAGGGCTGGAGAGCCAGTGAGAGCCCATGAATCACGATGCTCATGCACCCCTCTTTTAACGTGCAAGCGCTTTGCATGACGACAAGCAGTAGGTGATAATTATGGGAATCAGATTTAGTGTGAAAGAACAACTTCATCCTAAGGTAAATGCTGGAAAAGCAACTGCCGCTGGGTCGGGCCCGAGCGGCGTGAGGATGATGCAGCCCGAGGGGTGCCCCCAACAAGGTAAATAAAGAGCATAACCAAAATGAATACATGTCGCGGGGACGGACCCACGCGGCCTGGGAATGGTGCAGCCCTGTGGGCGCTCCCAACTGAAAGTAGAACTCTGAAAGATGTCACCTGGTACTGTTGAAGATGAAGTGATGCTGAGGAAGTGAGCGATGCGCGGTGAAGACATCGGCCCTCATGAGCCCCCAGGCCCAGGGGCCTCGGGAGGCTCCGGTGGCACGCGCAGGTCTTCGGGGACCATCGCCACCTCCGCCAGGACCGCACGATGCCTGACCTCCTGAGCCTCCAGAATGCTCCTCAACAGGCGCTAATGTGCGGCGACCGCGCTCAGTAGGCCGAAGGGCATGCGAACGTAGCTGTGAGGTGGTCCCTCGCAGCGCCCTACGGCCGAAGGCCATAGGCGCTCCTGGGACGCAGCTCGGTTGAGCCCTGGTACGTCGACGCAGACGCGCAGTCCTCCATCCTCACCTGGATGTGGGGCCACAGCAGGTAAGCGGCGGCTGCCACGCATGACTCTGGACTCTTATAGCTCATGGGTGTTCCTTGCGATGAACTCCTAAGGGTTTGGTCTCCTTTGACTTGTACCTTCCTGAGGGAAGCGTGCTTGAAAGCGCCCCTCCAAGTGGTGCCCGAGCGCCTCCCCCGCGACCTTGGCAAGGTCGGTGGCTCTCCAGGAGAGAGCCCCCGAGCCGTGCCTGAGGAGGGTGCCGGGCGCGCTTTCCTATGCGTGAGAGGGTGGCGCTCCCTGATCGGGCGCGAATCCTGACGCAATACCTCCGGAGGTGCCTGCCTCCTTGTGGCTCATGCCAGATGAGGTCTTCTTCTTCTTGAGGGTCGCCTCGGGAGGCCTCCCGCTCCTGTGATCTGGGTCTTCGATTGCTGCGGCTTGGAACGCACGCTCAAGCGAGCACACTGCGTCCCTTTATTCACAGGGTACGGTGATGACTCCACTGCTTCCTGGCATCTTGAGGACATTGTAACCATGGTGAGTTACTGCCATAAACTTGGCTAGGGCTGGGTACCCGAGGATGGCGTTGTACGGCAGGCGGATGTGAGCGATGTCGAAGTCGATGAGCTCGGTGCGGCAGTTGTTGTGTTGCCCGAAGGTGACCGGAAGGCGAACCTGCCCAATTGAAACAGTGGAACCATCAGTGACTCCTGAGAAAGGCTTGGTCGGCTGAAGCTGATCGTACGACACTTGAAGATTGTCGAACATCTTGACGGACAGGACGTTGAGTCCTGCCCCGCCATCGATGAGGGTCCTGGTGACCTGCACGTTGCTGATGACTGGGGAGCAAAGCATCGGGAGGATTTCGGCCATTGCCGCACACTTGAGCTGGTCTGCGGAACTGAACGTGATCGCGCACGTAGACCACCTGAGAGGGCGCGTGGCCTCAAGCTTGGGAAGGACTGCATTCACCTCGCGAGCAAACTGCTTAAAGATGCACTGTGAGGCTGGGGCCTGGGTGCCACCCAATATGCAAGCAATTGCACGCGGCTCTTGGAAGCCCCCAGTCCCATCGTCTTGGTGTTGGTCTTCGTTCCTCCTTGGTGGAGGCAGCAGAGGAGGGAGGCCTGCGTTGCCGTGCGGGTGGCCCTCACGAGGCTGGTCCCTCCAGCCTTCCTCGCGAGGCTGGTCCTGCCAGCGGTCCTCGCGAGGGCGGTCACGCCATCCCTGGCGAAGGCCACAGTCTTCCCATCGTCTGCCACCTCTTCCTCCTTCTCGGCCATAGCCCACTGTCGTTGCGCTCTGGGCGTCGGCCGATTCGCCCATCTCGCACGGCTCTGAGCTCTTGACATTCCGTTGGTGTTGTGGGTGTGGAGGTCGTGGTACACGCAGTACCGCCCGCCCCTAGATGACTCAGGCTGATCCCTGCCTCGCTTGGTGTCCGGTTCCGTTGCTAGCACGGCAACCCCCTTGCGCTTCACGTCTTTGGCCTTGAGCTTCTTTTCTTCTGGGTCGGCTACCGGGAGCTCGAGGAGGGAGAGACGCCCTTCCTCAGCCCTGGCGCACTTGGTCGCCAAGTTGAACAGCTCCAGGGATGTGCACAGGTCTTCATGGATTGCCAGCTCTACCTTCATCTTGACGTCGCGCACGCCGTCGGAGAAGGCTGAGATGATAGCTTCTTCAGTTACCTTGGGGATCTTGAGGCGAGCGTAGTTGAAGCGTTGGATGTACTTCTGCAGGGTTTCTCCTGGCTGTTGCTTGATGCGGCACAGGTCGCTCACGGCCGGGGGCCGGTCGCGAGTGCCCTAGAAGTTGGCGATGAAGCGGGTGCGCATCTCGCTCCAGGAGGAGATCGTGCCGGGAGCCAGGTTCAGGAGCCAGGTGCGGGCGCCGTCCTTGAGCACCATGGGGAACCAATTCGACATGACCTTTTCGTCTCTGTTGGCGGCTACGATGCCCAGCTCGTAGAGCTGCAGGAACTCCGCGGGGTCCGCTGTGCCATCGTAGCGGGGGGGGGGGGAAGGTCAGGCTTGAACTTGCCTGGCCATGTGACGCCGTGCAGCTCGGGGTGAAGGCGAGGCAGCCCGCCGTGGCCACCGGCGCCCTTTGCTGGTGCTGGACTTGTTCTTGCGGGTCACCATGCGCCGCAACTGGGAGCAGCGCGTGTTGGAAATATGCCCTAGAGGCAATAATAAATTGATTATTATTATATTTCCTTGTTCATGATAATCGTTTATTATCCATGCTAGAATTGTATTGATAGGAAACTCAGATACATGTGTGGATACATAGACAACACCATGTCCCTAGTAAGCCTCTAGTTGACTAGCTCGTTGATCAATAGATGGTTACGGTTTCCTGGCCATGGACATTGGATGTCGTTGATAACGGGATCACATCATTAGGAGAATGATGTGATGGACAAGACCCAATCGTAAGCATAGCACAAGATCGTGTAGTTCGCATGCTAAAGCTTTTCTAATGTCAAGTATCGTTTCCTTAGACCATGAGATTGTGCAACTCCCGGATACCGTAGGAGTGCTTTGGGTGTGCCAAACGTCACAACGTAACTGGGTGGCTATAAAGGTGCACTACGGGTATCTCCGAAAGTGTCTGTTGGGTTGGCACGAATTGAGACTGGGATTTGTCACTCCGTGTGACGGAGAGGTATCTTTGGGCCCACTCGGTAGGACATCATCATAATGTGCACAATGTGATCAAGGAGTTGATCACGGTATGATGTGTTATGAAACGAGTAAAGAGACTTGCCGGTAACGAGATTGAACAAGGTATCGGGATACCGACGATCGAATCTCGGGCAAGTATCGTACCGCTAGACAAAGGGAATTGTATACGGGATTGATTAAGTCCTTGACATCGTGGTTCATCCGATGAGATCATCGTGGAACATGTGGGAGCCAACATGGGTATCCAGATCCCGCTGTTGGTTATTGACCGGAGAGTCATCTCGGTCATGTCTGCATGTCTCCCGAACCCATAGGGTCTACATACTTAAGGTTCGGTGACGCTAGGGTTATAGAGATATTAGTATGCGGTAACCCGAAAGTTGTTCGGAGTCCCGGATTAGATCCTGGACGTCACGAGGAGTTCCGGAATGGTCCGGAGGTAAAGATTTATATATGGGAAGTCCTATTTTGGTCACCGGAAAAGTTTCGGGTTTTATCGGTAACGTACCAGGACCACCGGGAGGGTCCCGGGGGTCCACCAAGGGGGTCCACCTGCCCCGGGGGGCCACATGGGCTGTAGGGGTGTGCACCTTGGCCTATATGGGCCAAGGGCACCAGCCCCAAGAGGCCCATGCGCCAAGAGTCAAGGGAAAGGAAGAGTCCTAAAGGGGGAAGGCACCTCCGAGGTGCCTTGGGAAGGAGGGACTCCTCCCTTGGCCGCACCCTTCCTTGGAGGAAGGGCCAAGGCTGCGCCCCCCCTCTCTCTTGGCCCTATATATAGTGGGGAAGGGAGGGCAGCAACACCTAAGCCCTGGCGCCTCCCTCTCCCTCCCATGACACATCTTTCTCCTCCCGCAGCGCTTGGCGAAGCCCTGTTGGAATCCCGCTACTTCCACCACCACGCCGTCGTGCTGCTGGATCTCCATCAACCTCTCCCCCCCCCTTGCTGGATCAAGAAGGAGGAGATGTCGCTGCTCCGTACGTGTGTTGAACGCGGAGGTGCCGTCCGTTCGGCGCTAGGATCATCGGTGATTTGGATCACGACGAGTACGACTCCATCAACCCCGTTCTCTTGAACGCTTCCATGCGCGATCTACAAGGGTATGTAGATCCAATCCTCCCTCGTTGCTAGATGACTCCATAGATAGATCTTGGTGACACGTAGGAAAATTTTGAATTTATGCTACGTTCCCCAACAGCGCGGGGTCTCGCCGTGGAGGCGCTGGGGCGCGATCTTGGCGTGCCGGCACTGGGAGCGCGCGAGCACCTTCCCGGGGACGTGGGATCTCTTGGCAGCTCCCTTCTTGCTGCGCAGGCACCGGACGTGAAGGGTTCCGCCCTAGGGATGCGCGCCTTGGAGCCAAGGCACCTTCTTGGGGAGGAGGCGGCGGAGGCGCCTCCTGATCCTCGCCCCCTGCACGGGACGGAGGGCAAGGCAGCGAGAGGGACCGCAAGGGGGAGCCCCTGCGGCACTGACGAGCTCGGTGATGCGGGCGAGCCAGTCCTCGTAGAGGTCATCGACGGGGCGATAGTGCGGGAGCTCCCGCGCTAAGAGTAGTGATGCGTGCGCATCCATGAGTGCACGACGGGCGTGGGACGACGAGCCAGCTGGAGTCAGTGACGGGGTGGCGGTGCGGCCATCCCGCCGCACCGAAGGATGCTGGGACGAGGCCTGCTGCTCGTTCCCCGTCGGGCCGGTGGCGGCGTTGGCGGCGGGCGACGGGGAACGACGAGGGGGCCGCCGACGGGCGCCGTCTGGGCGACGCGAGTGGCGCAAGCAGCCCGGCGCTCGGCACGAGCCCGACGAGCGTCAGCCATGGACACGAAGGAAGATCACACGCGAACAGCGGAAGGAAGATTCCGGCGCACCCCTACCTGGCGCGCCAAATGTCGGATTTCGGATTCCGGCAGACCCTTGAGGTTCGAACACTGGGGTGCGCGCGGAGATCTCTCCCCTACCGATCTACGTCCGATGCTCTCGTGCGAACTAAAATGAAAATGATGAGCAACACAAGAGACACAAGGTTTATACTGGTTCGGGCCATCATTATGGTGTAATACCCTACTTCAGTGTGTGGTGTGGTGGATTGCCTCTGGGGCTGATGATAGACAGTACAAGGGAAGAACAGTCTCGCGAGGGGTGTTCTTGAGCTGGTGCGGTGTGTTCTACTTAGTCTCTACTGGGTTTTCTCCTCTCGCTTCCTCTCCTTTTCCCTTTTTTCTTTCTTTCTCCCCTCTCTTCCCCTTTCCTTTGTGGAGGCTAGCTCTATATATAGAGGCCCTGGGCCTCTCCCCGAATAATTGAGCGGGAAGGGCGCCAACATTTGGCCATTTTGAAGGGAAACATCTAGTACAAGTTATCCTGACCAAAGGTGGTCTTCGGCTGCCAAAAGCACTGGTGATGGCGCCGTCTTGGGCTCCAGGGTGACCTCCGTCCGGCTGTTTGGTTGGTCTTGATCTCATTGCACCGGAATGGTAACCTTTGCCTGATACCTTGGCATGTGCTTGCCCCCTTTGCACCAAAGGGGAAACAAGGACCCTGCGTAGGCCGGCGCCCGCCTAGCGCCCGCCTGGTCTTGATCGTCATGGCTTGCGTCATGGGATCCTCGCGAGGTACCCTTGCATCGATCTCTCCGCCTCCTCGCGAGCCTGCCTGATGAGGCCGCTCTTGAGGAAGCTTCCTGTCGTCCGCCCCGCGAGGCTCGGCCCCTCGCGAAGGTCTTGAGCTTGGGCTGATGAAGATGGGCCGCGCTGGGCCCCCACCTGAGCCACGCCGCAGGCCGCAGGCAGACAAGTCTGGGGACCCCCATTCTCAGAACGCCGACAGAGCTGCTCTCAATTTAGAGATATCACGCAAATTCGTCCGTACATAATACATGTCATGTTCCATGTGATTTGACCCTTTTACTAGTTTGCTTGATCAAATTAACCAGTGACAGATGTTAAGGTTGTTGTCTCTTGTGATAATTTTGTGAATTCTATTCAATGCAAATCAATTCTCAAGAGTCACTACACTTGTACTGGTGCAGTGGCGAATTTTGGATAAGAATGAAGGGCATGCTCAACTTTAGTACAAGGAGTTAGAAACAGGGAAACAACAGGCTAGACACTTAGACAGTGGGTTGAGATGGACTGGAAACTAGTAGTGAATTTTTGTTTTTCAATTTTGGAGGGCAGGCTTGAGCCTGTTTAAGCATGCCCAGTAAAATTGCAACTGTACTGATGGGTGCATGTACTATGGTTTTTTGGTTAACCAAAAAACCGAATATTTTGGTTATTATAGTTTGGTTTTTAACTTTTGTATGATTATTTCGGTTTTTATTTCTCCAAAACCAAAATTATAAAAAAAAACAAAGAAACCAAACCATATAAACCAAAAGCCCAGCTCTACGCTCGCTGGTGGGAGTGAAGGGTCTCGTTCGGAACAAAACTCCGGCCGACGCCGCAGACGGCCCCACGGTGAGCACGAATTGTCACGGGTTTCTCACGACAGATGTCATGGGTAGACTTATCGAACGTGGTTGGGGTCAGAGGACGTCGGTGGGTTCCGAAGACAGGATTGAGGACAAGCGAAGAGGGACTCACGATGTACCGAGATTCGGGGCCTTCCGGGGAGGTAGTGCCCCTAATCCTGTCCGATATGCTAGATGAATTAACAAGGAGGTTCCACAGGTGCTTCTGAAGCTGTCCGCCTAGGGGAGCTCCCGGGGGTTTTATAGCCTGCCCCCAGGGTACAATGGTAAAAGCGTACGGGCGTGGGGCCTGGTGTCATCGTCTTGAGCCGGCCCTCTTCTCCTTCCTCCCACTCAAGGTGCGCCGCCGGCCCTCTTCCTCCCTCCCTCTCTGCTGCGCCGCCGGCCCTCTCCCTAGCTTCAGCTCGTGCGCGCCGCGGGCCCCTCCCTCGCTCCATCTCCTGCACAGCCGGCCCTCTCCCTCGCTCCACATCGGCCCTCTTCCTCCCTCCCTCCCTCCCTTTATTGCTGCCTCTCCTGCGCCACCAGCCCTCTCTTCCATGGATCTGCGTGGACGGCTTATTCATTTCATCCTCTCTCAATCTGCAGGATACAAGGGGAACAAGGCAGGGGTCTAGGTGCTACTCCGGCACGGTGGCACACCCATCTCTCTTCAAGGTACAAATCCCTCTTCCTCTCCCCTTGTATATGCTGCTGTCCAGTACATTTTTTTGTGCTCAAATTGCTGTTGTCTAATACAGTACATCTTTTTGTTCAAATTGCTCTTGTCCAGTACATCTTTGCAATATGTTGTGATGTGTAATAATTTTGATAGCATGCATCGATTGTAGATGGTCAAGAAGATGAACAAAAGAAAAAAGGATGGTTAGGGGAGCCGCTGTTTTTGTCACACTTGCTGCAATTGCAGTCATTGTTCGAGCTATAATAAGGAAGAGAAGACCACGTATTACATATGTCACACGCAGCTAGCACCGGCAACCCAGGCAACACCCAAATGAGCTCCTCCTTGAATCTGATCCCCTCGTCTCTCAAACCTCAGTCTCTCTAATTACTCTGAATCACTGCAAGCTGCACATATAATTTCTTTGAATCATCCCAATTTCCTTCCCCTAGATTTCACTTAGGTCACCGTCTATTCATCTCATTACCAAATATGCTAGCATAAACAATTCACTGAATTGTTGTTTACAGTTTAAAAAATGTAGTATAGGTAGCTATGTGCAAGGACAGTCAAAATTGTAGTGCCTGGCAGATTATCATATAGTAAATTCTGGTATAGCTTCTTTTGTTTGTATGATTGTATCTGCTCACTTCATCTTGTAACAAATAACAAGAGAGAGAAGGTATACTGATTAATGCCAATGATCCTGAATTTGATCTGTTTTTTTGTTCTTTAGCTTGGCCCGCCCAGCAATTTGTTTGTAGCTCCGCCACTGCTGAGACCCCTACGTTCCCAGCCACGCCTTGCCCACTCGCGCTGTGTGTGCCTCGGAGATGGCCGGCACGTCATGTTGTGATAGGATGGTTTCCCAGCTTCAGTCGACATCCAAGTGAGGAAAACCTCCACATCCCTCAATCCTACCTTTTAGTTCTATTTCCGTACATCTTGGCCTGTACGTTTTTCAGCAGAACATATAGATTCCACTTCAGGTGATTTGACCCTTTTTATTTTGGAAAATAGCGTGCTTGCATAGACCGAGTACAGCGAAAGTGGCGTCATTCATCTCATTAATCCCATTTTGGAAGTGATACATAGTCTCTTTAGCATGCCAAGTATTCCAGTACAACTGGTGATAGATGGTATGCTGAAGAGTGCAAAACTAATAGTAAAATGTTAGTGCTCATGCATTTACACTATTTAGATTGTTGAAGAAGTTGAACATGTCATCTTAATCTTAGATGGTGGTTCGTGACTATTTCAATTAGGCAGGATGAATTCTATAGTCACTTGTAGGCATTCTCTTAGTGTATAATTAATTTATTATTGACAAGACAGCTTTGGATTAATCCTGTTACTGTGATATAGAAAAGATGTAACATATGTGGATAGAATATCTTCCGATATGTAGGGTATGTAGTGAGATGTGTGCAACAAACTCATTACATCCTTTGTATATCTATCTAATTCTGTTTTTGTCTTCAGCATGAACGAGCTAAACCTTCCCTTGAGACTTTATTCACCAGTGCGTGCAAGCAGTTTTTGTTTATGAATATCATTGCTCTAAAGACGGTTATAAAACCTGTAGCTTGTTGCTTGCACTAACTCCAGAAGTCATTGTTTGCACACTGTCTGGCAGGCATTGTTCGCTCTCCCAGCTTTACAAATAGTAGAATTTAACTCATTTCCCGTTTTTTGGCTGTATCACTATTTTATTATGTTTGAATCATCTTGTTGTTGAAGGTACTACACTGGATATCCCAAGGATCTAGGGCCATCAAGAATCATACCGTTCACATCAGAGCGTCAGTTTGTGCAGCTATTACATGAAGGACGGCCTGTAGTTGCGGCCTTTACCATTAAGTATGTCAGTCTCATGTTTTCTGTTCAGAAACACAAGAATAGTTAAGTTGTCCTATGTCAATAGCTTTGCACATGCTTACAACAGTAATGAAATGCTTTTGTAGGTGCACTTATACACAGCATCTTGACAAAGTACTGGAGGAAGCTGCTGCTACATTTTATCCTCATATAACGTTTGTTCGGGTAAGCCACTACTCTTATTACGCCCGCAAAAAATATGCCATAAGTATTTTCGGGTCACTTAAGATGATTAGTTATTTTGAAAACTTTAATGCACTCTGCTTTTTTCTGTTCAAATTATCATGGCTCGCTATTATGGAATATTGTAAAGGTTGGTTTGCTGTCTTAACTGCATGTTAAAATTCAAAACCTTGAAGTTAGTCCTATCTGATTTAATTTGTAGACACCTAATATAATACTACCTTTGGCGATGATCGCAAGATTAATCTAATTCAGCATGCATTATAAAGTTCACCAATTTCAGTCTTCTGTTGAGCTTCAGGCACACGTGTGGAAGCTCTTTGTTTTGTGAATGCATCTTTGATGATCTTTTCTAGCCTTTTCTTTCACTTGCAAGAGAAGCAGCTCTATGGGAAGCTTAGATGTGTGAATAGTTGTACTTGTCTTTTCTAAAAAATAGTTGTACTTTTATTATTTTGTCAATTGTAGATATTATGATGTACAAAGATACGATCAATTAGTCACAGGATAGTTTAATTGGCTGCCTGTCAAATCAGACTTGTCACTTTTGATTTCCTTCTCATTTGGATGCTTTTAACTTGGGTAATATCATGATACACTATGCTTCAAATTTGTGGCTTCTTGCTTCCCATCTATACAAATTACGACTGCTGCCATCCTGTTTGCCTTTAGTCTCGAACTGATAGGAATTATTATTTTGTTCTATGTTGTCAGGTGGAATGCCCAAAGTATCCTGGGTTTTGCCTCACGAGGCAAAAGACTGAGTATCCATTTCTTGAAGTATTTTACAACCCAGAACAGGTTATGATTGTTTACTTTACCTTACATCGGTTAACACATGTTGCCACTTCTTTACTTTGAATTATGTGCCACTTACATTTTTGTCAACAATCTTGATTCTTGATCTTATATTTCTTTTCTTAATCTTTGTGGCTAAAGAATTATAAGTTTCTTAATCCTTATGTGTGCTAATGGCTGGAGAATCGTTAAAGGGTCCAACTTCTTTCTGCATGTTACCTTTAGCATTTTGGAAGTCATATGCCCTACTTTGAGGGAAATTCAAGGACAGTTTCTGTATTATGTGCTCTCATGGTCCTCGTAAGGGTGGAAGAGTGAAGCACATATTGTATTGCGGTCTGATTTGCATCCACGATTACAACACTACACCGCTCCAATATTTGCGCAATTTAATTCCAGGTATACCAGAGAAGCACTGATCGTGTTTTGGGGGAGAGTAGACTAGGTTTTCAGGAAATGTGTGTATTATGTGGCTCAATCTAGAGATTCGTCGTGTTCTTTGTCAGACCAGGGATTAGTGTTTTCATTTGCATCTCATTTCCGTATTGGAGAAGGATCTGCTCTGCTAACTTGCTCAAGTATGGTTGGTTTGTTTTTTGTTGAGCGTGAATGGCGTCGGTACCGTTTCTAGTTATTATTTGCTTAGCCGTGGTTAATGTGTTCCCATTGTTTCATGGCTAGGCATCTGCACCGTTTCCCCAGAATGAATTTGGTTTCAATTCCTTTATTTCTTTCTTCCTTATTTACTTGCTCATCGTGTTATCTGCACCTACACATGAATGTGCTTTATTGTCAATTTTATCCTGGTAACAGCATGCTCTGCATTTTTTCAGGCTGCTAACCCAGGTAAGATCGTGGATCCGAGCATCACGAAATACTCCGCAAAAGTCCTACCTGTAAGCAATGCCCTGAAGCGTCCTTTGAAAATATTCATGCATTAGTCACTTGCTTGTCAAGTCTACTGCTGTATAGAGGTTCGGTTCATAGTTTCCAGGTTGAGCTGATGTGATGCTATTTCCTTGTGTGCATGCAGTTCAACTATGACCAGAGCGTGTATGGATTTCGAGAGTATTTTAAGAAGTATGGGTTCAAGTATTCCGAAGCAAACTAGGTTTGTCATGGTGGAGCCCTGCAGAGTCAGCCAGTCCAACTCCAACTGGTTTGAATTTACTTTCAGCCTGTACTAACAGTGATACTGCATTCTTAAGAATCAGCACCCCCTGCATACTGGGCTGGCTCTGCCTTGGCAAATGGTTGGAAAAATGGCCAAGCTGTTAGCTAGGTTTCCAGTATGCTCAAGATTGTAGTAGAATTTCTGGATGTTGCATGTTGTTCTTTGTCAAATCTCTGAACTGCATTATCAGACTCGCTATTAATAAAATATATTCTGCGGCTCACTATCTCATGCGCAGAAATTCTCCTTACTCCCTCCGTGCGGACGGACTTAGTTGACACTCAAACAACGGATGTATCTAGATCAAGAGTAGCAAACTATGTGCTTCTTAATTAGCATTGCTGAGGAGTTTGCAAACTGTGCATTAAGAACGACGAACGAACTTTGAATCAGAAAACCTGGTAAAATTAGGCTGCACTTTCTTAGTGTGTAACTGTACCAATCTGTATCCAAGCCAAACAGCAAACAGTTCCTCAAAAAAAAGTGCCATCGGAGCAGATCAATGTTAGCATAATATCCATTAGCAAGGAGCAGAGCAATTTATGTTCTGAATGACCTAGAAATATCCACCAGCTTTAACAAATTTTATAATAAATAGGTATATTATATTGGTTATTTGTCACTCTTTTCGCTTGCATGTAATCTTGGGCAGCTCGGAGAACACCGGCGAGTAATTAGGGGTGAACGGTTTGAGCTGCGAGATGTGTAAGATGTGGTGAATCCTCCTATACGGAATGGATATGGATAGACGAGGAAGTGCATTTAGGAAATTTTGCTTAATCCTGGACGGTTTATTAATATTTTTGCTCCCCAAATAATTCACTTTTATTTAAGAAATAATTCACATATTTAGGCCTTAACACAAATTTGGCTCAATCTTGTAGAAATAGGGAATCGAAATATAATCTCCTGTCTCGTTGCCCGTGACTTGGCAGGGCAGTGCTGGTGAGGTTGAGATCCTCGACTTGATCACCTGAATTTGTGGTTTGTGACATATGGGTCGCACAAGAAGCTGTCCCATATGTTACTCACCCTAAAATCATATACCATACGTTGGAGAATATTTTCCACATTGGCCGTGGGTATCTGCACCGAGCATCTACATTGACGCTACATCATGCCTACATCAAGGAGGCGTGAGACCTCACATCAACTCTGGCAATGGCAGCTCCCACTAAGCATAAAATCCTAAAACCCTTTCTGTCCAATGCAATTAAGTTCTAATCTTAGGCTTAAATCATCTTTGACAACTCCACTTTCAAGGAAAACTGCCCGTGTTGGATGAATTGGTCGTAAAAAAAAATTGATCATTAAAACTTAAATCTTCAGCACTCGTGTAACATGATCATGGTATTCCTCGCCTTCTGCTCGTAGAACGCAAGGCCATTGTTGTCATAGTATAATGCAAAAATCACACGTATGTAGGTAACACTTTTATGTTGGAAGAAACGCATGCATGTTTAGCCTTTGGATTTGTACCCATGCCAGTCAAGCCAACACGACACGCAGGGGGCTAACTGTGACCCGTGAGTTATTTATGCCACTCAAAGAAAGGCCTGAGGAAATGCAGCTATACATAGACAGATTTAGAACAAAAGAATGGCGTTTGTACTCTCACTAAGCAGTTTACTCCCGAATATACATACAATCAGACATCAGGTCAACACACATATAATCATCACTGCTTCAACAAGCATAATAATAATGTAACACCATGATGTTACACAGATGAGACGAAACGAATTACTCGTGGCACACGTTTGAAACCCATCACAGCAGGACATGACAAGTAGAGAATCCAATGCAAGACCACTACAGACCGCGACATGAGCACACCGTTGCACCTCACTCACTTCTTAAGCACACTGCGACACAATAAAAACAGCATGGAGCAAAACCATTAGAAAGGTCAAACAGGGCAGTGTGATTTAAACAAGATGGATGTGGTAACCATCAAGCAAGCGAGTAAAGAAATATGAGGTAATACTATATCTTTCATTCATCGGCTGGTCCAAATTCAGGCTAGTTAAAAAGTGAAGGAGAATGTCCACTGGAGTGGTTGCTTGGCAAAGGAAATACTTACTTGTAAAGGTAGGCAGCGATACCAAGTATGATACAGAGCAGGATAATGTCGACGCAGAAGTTGCGACTGGATCTCATCTGACAACAATCCAAAGAGGAGAAACATGCATGCATGAGCTCACCAATCTCCCAAAGCATCAGTCAAGGAAAGTACAGGGAGAGGAGTGAACTTTTACCTGAAGAATGGTCTGCTTTAGCCTCACGTTGGTATTCTTCAGATCTGCATTGGCTCTATCCACCTGCATTTATCGTTTTACCAGACATTAAGCATTGCCGAGACGCCTGTCAGAAGAAATATCAAAAATGACGGTGGCCAGAGAACTCACCTTGTCATCCATTTCATCCATCAAGGGAACTTGCCTATCCAATTCCTGATGATCACAACAATTAGTATGTTACACATAATCAGCGTATAAATCGAAAAGAAGCACAGGACGCAACCTCATTCATATCCGATGCCATGTTCTTCAGAGTTGCCAGCCCTTCACCAATAACATCCAAACCTTCATCCTGCAGAATATCATTGCAAAAATGAGGTCTGGTTAGTATCCAGTGGAAGCACAAAACGAACAGAAGAAAAACATTAGATTGGTGAATCAAAACCTTACCTGCTTCATTCTACGCATCTCATATTCCTGACGAAATTTATTTGATTCTTCAGTCCCCTTAAAGTACTCATCATCAAAGTTTCCATCTGTGTGTGTCGTGGCAAGAGAAAACTAAAAGGTTCAGCTCGTGACCCTCAGGAGGATAAGAGTAAATTTAAGAAGGGCATCTAACAGGCCATGCCAGAGATGATGAGGAAACAGACACAATGTACATTGCTCAACCAACTTTATGCATGGTGGAATGCATGTTCAATTCAAATTTACAGTGCCAACATATTTTGTCCATCTAATGCTAATACAGAAAGCAGAGTTGTGTGCTAAAACAATGAAGGAACATGTGCACATGGAAATTGAAATTGGCCTAATTTGGCACAGAACAATGTTAACCTTAAGATGAGGATACACTCACAGCAACTAGATGAACATTTATATGAAACAACAAGCTTAATTTCAGAATCCCTCAAAAAGGAGAACTCTTTTTTACACCAGCATGATAAATTATGAATTAAGCTAATGCACACAAAATGAAGCTGCTTAGTGTAGATCTGAACATGCAATGCACACGGGGAAAGGGGGACTTGGCCAGATCATTCCAAAGCCAATGCATAGCGATGACTTAGGTGATACCATAAATAATGATCACTAACCAGAAGTAGAGTCAAACTTGACGCCTCCACCAGGACGGGATCCTGAGGCTCCCCAACCTCCATTTTTCTTTGTCGCACTAGAACTACCATCCGGTATTGATTGAATTCTATCAGGCAAGGCGGCAACCAGATCACTACGGGTAGCAAGTTCCTCCTTTGTGAGCCCTTTGACCTGTTACAACAAATGCAGAAAATAGTCAGATTTTTTCTCTAAGGAAAACACAAAAACTTTGCGTCTCAATGCAGAACAACATCGGAACTAATATTGCCAAATTCTAAATGGATTGTTTATCGAAAACTAATTAAATCAAATGGGCAAAGTACATGCTATCCAAACTATGCAGAACAAAACATTGAATAATATGGAGGCAGGTGCTAGAAGAAATTGAAAGTAGAAAAAACAAGTGTAAAAGTAAAACCACGACCAAATAGTTTGCTCAGTGCTCAACTGCTCATGCATATCCTCTCATATACTAGCGCAGAGATATGCATGACCAAGGAAAGCATGTTACCAAACTCAATATATGCAGCTAATATGCATATCAAGTCAATACTCAATGTTACTTAAATGCTAAGTTGAACAAAAAAAGGATGGGACAAGGTAAGGCGTACTTAAGCTCCAAGACAACAGCAGCAATAGATAGAATTGTTTGATATCAACAATAGCACGCTTGTCTAGTTCAAATAAATAGTGCATTTGAAAGAAAAGGCAAGCAGCAGAAGATAATGTTGAGACTCCATATTGTTTATACTGGTCATATGCAAAAGAACTGGGCATTGATGTAAATAAGTCTAGGCATCATCTATACTAACAACTAAATGGAAGTACATTGCAACATACAAGACCTTCAATTTCTCCAACATATGCTTAGAATTCCATCTATATAATCAGCATATAAACATCACCCTACCAATCCTATAAAATCATAAACATACTTTCCCACAAATTCTGCAAAAAATGCCAGTCCCATCGATTCTAAACTGCACCAGGTGATCCAGCAAATCACCTCGCTGACACAGAAATTGCTTCATTTTTTCCGTTGACATTCAACAACCGCGCACCCTAAATTTAGGCAGTCTCCTTCAAGGTAAGCTGGCCTCTTTTGCTGCCAGTAAACAACATGGATAGCGAGTCCTAGCGGCCACAGAAGAAGCAGATCTAGCGGGTCAGCGCAGAGATGATCGGACGAACCTTCTTGAGCGCGAGGCGCTGCAGCTTGGGCAGGTCCTCCTCGAGGAGCTTGGCCTTGGCGCGGCGGATCTCGGCGTTGAGCGCGACGACCGTGGCCCGGTTCTTCTCCTGCCTCGCCGCCTCCGCTTTCTGCAACAGCAACAACCCTATCAGATTCAGATCGCCGCGCGGGGCAACGCGCACCCGGTGGAGCACGAGCGGGGGGAGCGAGAGTAGGCGCGGGGTACCTCGACGCACTGGGAGATCTCGGCGTCGACGGAGCCGTAGAGGCGGGCGAAGGGGTCCTCGCCGGCGACGTTGGCGCCGTTGAGCTTCTCGGCGTCGTACTTGTCGTACTTCTGGCAGATGGCGTCCACCCGCGTGAGGATGTCGATCACCGTCATCGCCGCGGCCCGATCTCCGCCCGCTCCGACGAGATCGAGGGGAGGATTGCGGAGGAAGGGAGAGGGGAGAGCAACCGCCTAGCTGCCGGCCGCTGGGGAGGAAGACGGAACTGGACGGGGAAAGGGAGGAG